>NC_053424.1:49647026-49947026 GCF_007990345.1 Gossypium hirsutum
AGAACATTAGGTTCCTACTGGATTACTTTAGCCTATTACTATTCCTGAATAAAAATGGGATTATGTTACGATGGATTTTGTAATGAGGTTACCATTGTCAGCAAGTAAGAAAAATGCTATTTGGGTGATTGTAGATCGGCTTACGAAATCAACTCATTTTATAGCAGTCAGAACTGATTGGTCACTTCAAAAACTTGCTGAAGTTTATATTCGAGAAATTGTGAGATTGCATGGTATTCCTATGTTGATAATCTCTGATTGGGATTCACGATTTACTTCGAGATTCTGGAGAAATTTGCATGAGTTACTTGGTACTCGACTTAACTTTAGCGCAACTTTCCGTCCGTAATCTGACAGACAATCTAAAAGAGTGATTTAGATTTTGGAAGACATGCTTCGTGCTTCTGTCATTGATTTTGAATAAGGTTGGGAACGTTATTTACCATTGGCTGAATTTTTATATAATAATAGTTCCCAATCAAGTATTCAAATGGCTCCGTATGAGGCTTTATATGGTTGTAAATGTTGATCACCCATTTGCTGGATGGAATTGAATGAAAGAAAAATGATTGGGCCGGAATTAATTCAAGAAACGAAGGACACTGGTAAGAAGATTCGAGATAGATTGAAGACAGCTTTTGACAGACAATAATCATATGCAGATCTAAAATATCGGGATATTGAGTATTCTGTCGGCGATAAGGTATTTCTCAAAGACTCGCCTTGGAAGAAAATTTTGAGATTTGATCGAAAGGGAAAATTAAGTCTTCATTTTATTTTCCCGTATAAGATTACAAAAATAGTTGGATTAGTTGCATACCGTTTGGCCTTACCTCTGGAATTACATAAAATTCATGATGTTTTTCATGTTTCCATGCTTAAAATATATCGATAACGTAACACCTCTAACCCGTATCTGTCGTCGAAATAGGGTTTTAGAGTATTACTAGAACATTTAGAACATTTATCAATTAATTTACGCAAATTACTATTCATTTTCGAAGATCATACATGTCGTCCCCTATATGGACCTTCGAACCCCAAAATGAGTGTTGGAATCAAATTGGAACTAAATCGAGAATTTTGGGAATTTTTCACAAAATTCCAAAACTCTTCCTTGGTGCAAGGCTCACATGCCCATGTGGTTTAGGGACACGTTCGTGTCCTTAACCCGTGTAACTCTCTGAATTTTAAAGCATGAAGAAATTGAAGTCACACGGCCAAGTCACACGCCCGTGTGCTAGGCCGTATGGCAAATTTTTATTTTCAAAAATTAGGTGTAGTTTTCACACAGCCGTGTAACACGCTCATATTCAACGCCGTGTCAACCACACGGATGAGACACACGCCCATATCTCTGCCTGTATGCCAAATTCTGAGCATTATTTTTTCATTTTTAAGATGCAAGGGACACACAGCCGGACCACATGCCTATGGGACAAGCCGTGTGTCACACACGGCCAAGAAAAATGCCCGTGTGCTTGCCCGTGTGGACAAAAACAAGCCATTTCCTAGCATCATTTTTCACCCAAATTTACCATGTTCCTGCACCAAAACATACTATATACAATCCAACCATTTCAAACATCCATTTTAAGCAAATTCCATCACTTACAAGGCATACCACTACATGCATACATGTTCATAATTTTACCTTGGTTTAATCCATATATTAGACATACTAAAAACAACCACTTAATATTTATAAAGCTAGCATAACATGACATTACAAGTATATCAAACAACCATTACTAGCCATTCTAATGGCTAAATTACAAACATCATCATCAAGCAATAATTGGCCAATTAAGCTTATACCTGTCATTATACCAAAATGAGATTTCTATTTATACCAAAATGAGATAGTGGATAGTGTGATGACTGCTCCGACTGATTTCCAACCTTCGAGAGCTTTGAGCACTATAAAATAAGGAAAAATAAACAGAGTAAGCATTTTATGCTTAATAAGTTCATATAACGGAGAATAAACATACCGATCTTATTTATTAATACAAGTACACATAAATAAACATTCCACCAATTTTGGGTAAGTTACCCAAACACATACACTTATTCAAACAAGTTAGTCACATAACCTCATATCAATATCAAGTAAACATAGATGAGCTCATCACATTACAAGTTCCATAAAATTTTCACCTTTCTTTATTTCAAGATTCCCCTTTTCATTGAACTATTGAAATGTTGATGGACATCTGGTTAGTATACTGAAAAGTACCCCCTTGGGCACAAACTTAACAAGCACCCTCTCAAGTCACATATTATGTTATAGGATTACCTGTACAGGCTAACTCCTTTTTTTAGGACATATGCTCTAAAGAGCTTAATTTGGATTGCCTGTCCAAACTAAATCCAATCTATAGCATATGCTCAAACAACTTATATCAGGATTACCCATCAGAGCTAAATCCTTTTTACAACATGTGGAATATTATTCTCGTTCAAGCATCTCACCTTAATCCATCAAATTTCAACATTCAACCAAAACATAGCAATTTGTCCACATTTCACAACTTATGATTATTTCATAAGGTATGTTATCTCATTCACATCAACACAATCATACAATTAAATTCAAGCATTTAACATGCATAGTTAAGTTGCACGAACTTACCTTGAAAATGGTTTGTTTTTGAATTTCAACTAATCCGAAACCTTTTACTTTCCTCGATCTAGTTCCGTAGTTGGTCTTTCTGGATCTTTTCAAGCTTGGTAAGTTGTCTTCCTCTCTCCTAGGGTTTCCATGGAAATTTTAGGTAAGATGATATAAAATTAAATGATTATTTCTTTTTATTTAATTACCATCTTTTAATTTTAGTGATTTCCAATTTAGTCTCTTGGCTTTTCTAATTTTTCCATGGATGAGTCATTAAAATATCTACTAACTACTCTTCAATGGTCTAATTACCATATAAGGACCTTAAGTTTTGAATTTCATAGCTATTTGATACCTATAGCTACTAGAATCCAACTTTTGCATTTTATGCAATTTAGTCATTTACCTATTTAACCACACAATCAATAAAATTTTCGTATCAAAATTTTCATATGACCTTCCTATCATGATTCCAACCATAAAATAAAATAAAAATAAAAATTTATTTTTAAATCAAATTTGTGGTCTCGAAATCACTATTCTGACCTCACCGAAATTGGGTTGTTACAACTCTCCCCCTTAAAAATTTTCGTCCTCGAAAATTCTTACCAAAAAAGAGGTTAGGGTATTGCTTCCTCATGGTATGCTTAGGCTCCCAGGTAGATTTCTCTAATCCATGTCGTTTCCGGGAGGACTTTTACCAAAGCCACCTTTTTATTTCTTAGCTCTTTCGTCTCATATGCTAGTATCTTAATCGGTTCCTTATTGTAAGTCATATCAGGCTGAATCTTAACTTCTGCTTGAGTAATAACGTGTGAAGGATCTGATCGATATCATTGCAGCATGTATACATGAAATACATTATGCATTTTATCAAGCTCCAGTGGTAATGCTAACCGATATGAAACAGGCCTGATTCTTTCAATGATCTCATATGGCCCGATGAACCGTGGACTCAGTTTCCCTTTGCGTCCAAATCAGAGAACTTCCTTCCAAGGCGACACTTTCAAGAATACTTTGTCATGAACTTGAAATTATATTTCTTTTTGTTTCAAATCAACGTAGGACTTTTGACGATCAGAGGCTGCTTTCAAACTGTCTCAAATTGTCTTCACCTTTTCTTCGGTCTCTCAGATCAAGTCAACTCCATGTATCTTTTTCTCATTCAAATCTGTCCAATACAATGGATTTCTACACTTTTGACCATATAGAGCCTCACACGGCACCATTTTAATACTAGACTGATAAATGTTATTGTAAGAAAATTCAATCAAAGGCAAGTATTTTCAAAGTTACCTCCAAATTCAAGTACACAACACCAAAGCATGTCTTCTAGAATCTATATCATATGTTCAGATTATCCATCTGTTTGAGGATGGAATGCAGTACTAAAGTGTAAACGAGTGCCCAAAGCTTTATGCAACTTACTCCAAAATCTAAATGTAAACCAAGGATCTCTATTTGAAATAATGGAGATAGGCACTCCATGCAATCTGACAATCTCAGAGACATATAATTCAACCAACCTATCCAATGAAAAATGCATAAGTACCGGGATAAAATGTGTCGACTTCATTAAACGATCCACAATTACCCAGACAACATCTTTCTTTTTTGGTGATAAAGGTAATCTCGTTACAAAATCCATGGTAACTCTTTCCCATTTCCATTCTGGTATCGTAATAGGCTGCAATAATCTCGAAGGTACTTGGTGTTCAGCCTTCACTTGTTGACATATCAAACACTTCGACACAAATTTAGAAATATCCTGTTTCATTCCCAGCCACCAGTACATCTTTTTCAAATCACTATACATCTTATTACTACCAACATGGATAGACATGATGCCATTATAAGCTTCATTCAAAATCTTTTGCATCAATTCTGAACTTTTCGGTACACATACTCTGTCGCTGACTAATAAACAACCATCGGTCCCAATCTGAAATTCTGAGTCAGGAGTTGATTCACTTTGTATTCATTTCACGTGCAACTTATCATCATTTTTTTGAGCTTTAGAGATCTATTTCATAAACGTCGATCTAACTTTGAACTCAGCTATGAGTGAAACATCATTAGATAAAGACAACTGGGTGTTGAATGCCCATAAGAAAAACAAGGATTTTCGGCTCAAGGCATCTGCCACTACATTAGCTTTCCCCAGATGGTAATTAATAACAAGATCATAATATTTCAATAATTCCAACCATCTACGTTGTCTCAAATTTAGTTCTTTCTGTGTCATTAAATACTTCAAACTTTTGTAATCCATTAAGATGTGACATTTTTCACCAAAAAGATAATACCACCATATTTTTAATGCAAAAACAATAGCTGCTAATTCAAGATCGTGTACCACGTAATTTCTTTCATGCGGTTTTAGCTGCCTAGATGCATAAGCCACTACTTTACCATCTTGCATCAGTACACATCCTAAACTATTCAATAAGGCATCGCTGTAAACTGTAAATTCCTTACCCGGTTGAGGTTAGACTAATACGGGTGCTTCCATCAATAAAGCTTTAAATCTATCAAAACTCTGCTGGCATTTATCAGTCCACTCAAATTTCATTTCTTTTTGCAACAATTGAGTCATCGGAGAAGCTATCATTGAGAACCCTTTAAGAATCTTTGATAGTATCCTACTAGTCTCAAAAAATTTCTAACTTTTGAAACATTCTTCGGTGGCTTCCAACTTATAATAGCTGAAATTTTGTTCGGGTCCACCTGAATACCCTCTGCCGATGCAACATGTCTAAGGAAACTAACTTCCTGTAGCCATAATTCACATTTACTGAATTTAGCATACAATTCTTTCTCATGCAAAGTTTGCAAAAAAATTCTCAAATGTTCATCATGCTCATTCACATTCTGAGAGTAAACCAAAATATCATTAATAAAAATAACCACGAACCTATCTAGGTATGGTCTAAAAATTCTATTCATTAAATCCATAAATACCGTCGAGGCATTTCTTAATCCGAATGGTATCACCAAAAACTTATAATGTCCATATCTAGTTCTGAAAGCTATCTTCAGCACATCTGAATCTTTTACTCATAGCTGATAATAGCCAGATCATAAATCAATTTTCAAAAATACAATGGCACCTCTTAATTGACCAAACAAGTCATCTATACGAGGCAACGGGTATTTATTCTTGACTGTGACTTTATTAAGATATGTGTAATCGATGCATAATCTTAATGATCCATCTTTCTTCTTTACAAACAATACCAATGCACCCCATGGTAAAAAGTTGGGTCGGGCAAATCCTCTATCAATCAACTCTTGCAACTATACCTTCAACTCTTTTAATTCAGCCGAAGCCATTCTATAAGGTGCTATTGATATCGGCATCATCCCTAGCACAAGGTCTATGGAAAATTCCACCTCTCTAGCTAGAGGTAAACCAAGTAGTTCTTTTAGAAATACCTCAGGAAACTGACAACACAACCGGTACTGACTGGATTTTCAACTCTAACACTTTGGTGTCCAGTAAAATAGTAAGGTAAGCCTCATACCCCTTTTTATTATATATATATGCTGATATTGCTGAAATCACGTTAGACAATCCATCTAGTTTCTCATATTCAATCCGGAGTAACTCACTATTCTGACGCTTCAATATAATGTATTTATGCTTACAATTTACCACTGCATCATGTTGAGTTAACCAATCCATTCCTAATATTACATCAAATTCATCAAAGGGTAACAATATCAAATTAGCTGGAAAACAATAACCCTCTATCATTAATGGGAAATTTTTACAAACATTATCTACCATAACATGCTGACCTAAGGGGTTTCAAACTTTAACCACAAATTTAGTGAATGCAACATTCATATTTTTATCAGATACAAATTTTATACATATATATTAGTACATGGAACCAGGATCAATCAAAGAAATAATATCAGTATCAAGTAGAAAGAATGTACCAGTGATAACATCTAGTGCCAAAGCATCTTCCCTTGCATGTATTGCATAGGTTCTTGCCGGAGCTCGAGGCTCAAATTTAACTGTTAAATCCTTTGCAGTACTACTACTACACCAGCATTTCCAGAGTACCGTGGTGGTCTACCTCTCAAGGCGGGATTACTCGATTTTGGGTTCTATTCAATGCCATTCTCAACCCTTTCTAGGCAATCTTTAAGAAAATGGTCGAGAGAACCACACTTGAAGCAAGCTCCACTTCTCATCTAGCACTCTCCGAAATGTAATTTATTACAGATATTGCATTGTGGTTTGGGGTTTCCAACACTTCCAACACTGGTGGTTAAGGGAGATGAAGACCTTGGGTTGGTGCATTTAGAGCTTCGTTCCTTTCCCGAATACTCCCTTGAGGTAGCAAAACGCTCATAATAATTCTTTAATTTCTTTGAAGCAGATGATTACGCCTTGTTTACAAATCTTTTACTTGAAACCCGAGCTTCCATTTTCGCTTGCTTCTTTTCTTTGCTTAATTCCTCAGCCTTGTATGCGTGTTCAGTCAACACTACGAATTCTCTCAATTTCAGAATTCCAATTAATAGCTTGATATCTTCATTTAGCCCTTCTTCAAATTGTTTGCACATTTCGGCTTCAGTCTGAACCCATTCACTAGCATACTTGTTCAATCTAACAAATTCTTGTTCATACTCAGACACTGTCATATTCTCCTATTTGAGCTCTAGAAAATCCTCCTTTTTTTGGTCTAGGAATCTTTGACTAATATACTTCTTTTTAAAACTCTGTTTCAAAAAATTCCCATGTAATATTTTCCCTAAGTACCATAGAAGATATGATTTTCCACCAATAATAGGCCGTGTCTTTCAACAAAGGTACCGCACATTTCTGACATTTGGCTAGTGTACATGATAACTCATCCAGAACCCAAATAGTATTTTCCAACCAGAACTCGACCTTCCCTGGATCGTCATCGGTCGTAGCCCTAAATTCTTCAGCCCCATGTTTTCTGATTTTGTCTACCGAAGCCTTACCAATTCTAACAAATCTAGCATCCTGTGGCATTTCATCATTTTGTGAAGTAGGTGGGGGAGGTCATTGAACAACGGGATTTATTCTCATATATTAACTAAACCATTCATCCATTAATTCAAAGAAGGTTGCTTTTGTTTCCTCACTTCGGCTCTCAGATACAGGCCTTCTATTACCAATAGATGTAGCTTGCTGCATGAAAGCTTAAGCAATGATCTCAGCTTCCTCAGTCTTGGCTCTAGCTTGGTTGGAAGACATTACGATATGAAAATACATTTAAAAGTGGTCAGGAGATATCACACTATCATAATTTATATAATGGTATATATAGTTGACTCGTACTTACTACATTAGTCCGAGAATCGACTAAATTGTAGCGCTAATACCACTAAATGTAACATCCCTAACCCGTATCCGTTATCGAAACAGGGTTACAAAGTATTACCAAAACATTTAGAACATTTTTCAATTAATTTATGTAAATTACTATTCATTTTTCAGGATCATACATGTCGTCCCTTATATGGACCCTTGAGGCCTAAAACGAGTGTTGGAATCAAATCGAGACTAAATCGAGAACTCAAGGAATTTTTCACGAAATTCTAAAATTTTTCCTAAGTGCAGGGCTTACACACCTGTGTGGTCTAGGGACACACCTGTGTGGTCAAGTCGTGTACTACACATGTGTGTCCCTAACCCATGTAACTATCTAACTTTTAAAGCATGAAGAAATTAAAGTCACACAGCCAAGTCACACGCCCATGTGCTAGGTCGTATGACGAATTTTAATTTTTGAAATTTAGGTATAGTTTTTACACGGCGGTTGGTTGTTAACTGACTAGTCGTAGGTTTAAATCCTACTTGAGGAGATTTGATTTATTCTGAATTAAAGAATTCAGAATGTCAGAATGAAAGGATTCGCTATGACCGTTAAGAGCAGCTAACCCGTTCCTTGTGTCTTTATTTCTATTGTATTCTATCTCATCGTATCACATTATGTTGTACGATATTTGAGAATCACAGTCAATACCTCAGTGTAGGTGTCTAGGATAATCCTTTATTCCATAGTCCCGGGGCTATTTACAGCCATCCAATTAAGAATTCTCAGATGTACGAGTACTAGCAAATGGCTCAAAGATGCAGTCATCGATTCTCCCGAGAGACCACAATTACCGCGAGCAAACACATTAATTTAATGACGAAGAGCACATTTTTCTATGCTACTAATACTTGTACTTGCTCTACTATTTTGCCCAAGCCTGGCTGAGGAAGAGTTATGGGGCACGCCCGTGTTCAAGGCCATGTCAACCACACGGCTGAGACACAAGCTGTAACATCCCTAATTAGGGACTAGTCGGAACAGTGGTTTCACAACCACAAATCTAAAGTAAAAATAATTCTTTTATGATTATTATGAGGCCTATGGTCTGACTGCATATTTGTGTGAAAATTTCATGAAGAAATTTTATTGATAAAGTGTCCAATTTGACATTTATGACTAAATTGCAAAAGTTGCAAAATGTGAGTTCTAGAAACTTTAAGGATTAAATTGTCATGGATTATTAATTAGAGGTCCTTAAATAGCAATGTTCCTAATTTCTATTTTTATGGACAAAAATGGGCATGCATGGATAAAATTTGAAAGTTTAGTGAAAAGTTTATTTTTGTCATTTGGTTAATAAAATAATAAAAAGGGAAAAATAAAGCAAAATCTGCTCATCTTCTCCATGCCATAGCCAAAATTCTCAAGATCTCCATAGCTAGGGTTTTTCAACATTTCAAGCTTGAAAGTAAGTCAATCCTAGCCCCGTTTTTAATGTTCTTTGCATTTTTAGATCCTTGAAGCATGATTTAGCTATTTCTACCTTTTATTTGAACTAGGGTTTATGTTCAAAAATTTACCCATGTGTGTCATGCGTGTATTTTGATGATTAATGGAGAAATATGGAAGTTTGGTGTTAAATGAACATATTTTTTCTATGTGATTTTTCATGAAAACACCAAAAAAGACTTGTTTGTAAAACATGTAAAGATAGGTGTTAAAAATGTGATTTGATGAGAAATGTAGGTTGTTATAAGAGGGAATATGAATCAGATAGGCTTCGGTAATGAAGAAATTGAACACATTTCACTTTATGAGCCTAGGGACTAATTTGTAAATATGTAAAAGTTTACGGGTAAAATTATAATTTTGCCTAAATATAGTTTTTGGACTGATTGGAATAATGTGATGATTAAATGAGCTAAATTTGCTATTATAGATCAAGAAAAACGGAGTCCGGACCTAGACTTGGGAAAGAATAAGATTTTGGACTAAATCGAATTAATTGTCCATATTTTGTACCGAGGTAAGTTCATGTGTAAATAATGCAATATTGTATCATGTTTGAATGTTTTATTTATGTATGAATCTCTATGTTTAATTATTATGCGAGTGTATGAACGACTTTATTGTCTATGACCATGACATTGTGAACGAGTTCGACGATTATGCGTTATTGAGAAAATCTTGTTTGAACCTTAGGAATAACATAGGATACAATGTGACATGTCACTAGGAACTATGTGATTATGAGCTCATGAGTTTATGTGTATATGTGACTATGTGAATCCGGGTGCTAGTCTTATACTTTCTACCGGTGGCTGGGTAGCCAACATGTGTTGTGGGTACCTGTCATCTTGTGTGAATAGGCCCATAATTAGCTCGAGAGCGAGCAATGTGTGATTGTGATATGATGTAGCATGTGGCTACGTTTGAGGCACTATGTGCAAGTCTTCCATATATCTGATAGTATTCTGAGTGTTCAATGGGTAAACCTGTGAGTTATTCGACAAGTAAGTCAATGATGAGGAAATATGACAATGTGTTACGATTTGTTACAGGTATGTACGAAAAACTCATATGAATGAGCTCGGTATGTGATCAACTTCTGGTAAGATTGAAAATGTGTAAGTTATGTCTACAAATTTAAGTTATGCCCCAAGCCACACGGGTGTGTGTGACCACACGGCCTACCCACACGGGCGTGTGACTCTTGAAAACAAGAAAATCTTCTAAGTGTCAAAAAGGTTCTGAAAGTTGTCGGTTTAGTCCCAAATTGATCCTGATGTATGTTTTGGGCCTAGTAGGCCTTTATAAGGGACAATTTGCATGTGATTGAAAATTATTAAATTGGAATGAAATTTTAAGGCTCTTCAATGTATGTTTGTTTACGCTTAAGTCCAATAATGCCTCAAACCCAGCCGCGGCATCGGTTACAGGTAAGAGGTGTTACAAACGCCCGTGTGCCCAATTTTGATGATTTTATTTTTTATTTTTAATATTCAGGGGACACACAGCCGGACCACATGCTCATGGGACAAGTCTGTGTCACACACAGCCAAGACACACGCCCGTGTGTCTGCCTGTGCGGACAAAAACAAGCCATTTCCTAGCCTCATTTTCACCCAAATTTACCATGTCCCTGCACTAAAACATACTAAATAAAATCCATGTAACACCCCATACCCGTAACCCACGTCGGAGCGGAATACGAGGCATTACCAAACTCAATCTCATGCAAACAAACATTCCCCAAGTCACCAAGACTTGGTCCAATTTAAAACTTTTTCAATTTCTACTTTCAACTTCTTATTATAGGCCTACGAGCCCCAATTCGACCATTTAAAACTATTCGGGATCAATTTGGGTCTTTAAACCATCTATAGAAAATTTGACTTTGAAACAGGGAACACGCCCGTGTAGAAGGGAAACACGCCCGTGTGGCCATTTCAACATGGTCGTGTTGATGGCCTGTGTGGCTCAAATGGCCAAAGCAATAAGGGACACGCCTGTGTCCTCCACCTGTGTGGAATAAATTCTAAATGCATACCTATAGGGGTTTTCACACGGCTTGGCACACGCCCGTGTCCCTGGCCCGTGTCCTTCACACGGCCATGACACGCCCATGTCCTAGCCCGTGTACAAAAACATGGACATTCTGTTTCTGATGTCAACTTCCCTAAAATGTCGCACGGGCAAGGCACACACCCGTGTGCTAGTCGATGTCCATCACACGGCTGAGACACATGGCCGTGTCTATAACACCCCAAAGGCAACCCAGATGTTATGACTGAATCTGGCGTGTCACATCAAAGCATTGTTCAAAATTTGAGTTGTCGTTAAAAGTTTGTTTCTATGATTAAAACCTTTTTCTCAAGGTTAGCAAATCATCTCGTCAAAAACGTTTACTTAATACCTGGCATTGATACTTTAAGTTATTTCAAATCGCGGAAGCTACTAAAGTTTGAAATATAAAAAGTCTATTTTTAAGTGTTTTTTAAAATAGTTATTAATTTTTGAAAATTCATGTTAGTAGTTTTAAATAAGGAAATCAAAAGCCCAATTAAAAATTTAATCCCTCAAAGGCCTTATTACAGAATTAAAACCCCAAAATATAAAATTCAAATAAAAGTCTACAGTAGAGCATCAGCAGTCGTGTGGCCACCCCCGAGTCTCTCACGGCTCCAAATTGCCTAAGGCTAGGGATTACTTGTACAATTAGACAGAAGGGTGAGTTTATGAAAACTTAGTGTGTAATCCTTTATAATACGAACAGTCAGACATACAATATGCAGAAACAGACTGGCCCTAAACCCATCACAGAAATAGTATCAGGTGGCCTTAGCCCATTAACAGAATCAGGTGGGCCTAAGCCCAATTCAGAATCAGTGTTAGATGCAGATATGTAGACAGATATCTAGCCTAGTCCAACCAATACATCACCCATACCAACCAACACACCATGTGGGGATAAAATCGACCGACCTATCCAACACACCAAGCTTAGCACCGGTTGCGGCATTAAGTCAACAGAACGACTCAACGCTGCAGACAGAACGGCTACAGGCCATATATATCACAGCAACGATGCCAGTTAACAGAGCGACTACAAACCATAAGTATCGCAGAAATGCTCAAAGCCTTGAACAAAAAGACTACAAGTCGTACACTTCCTCCTTCAATTTAACTCAACCCCATACAGGATGACATGTCACAGTAACATACGTGAATGCAGGATGTTAGGCTTTGTACCAATCATATAACTATCATACATGCATCAGTCAACCTACCACTAGGGGTGTAACGGATATCTCGTCAGTTAGGGGTAAAACGGTGATTTTACCTCTAGGGGTATTTTGGTCATTTTACCAATATTGGGGTCTCGATACTTATTACGACCTCCAAAAAGGTCTATCATCACTTCAAGCAACTTAGATAACCCACATGGCCAAAATAATGTATATGGGCCCAAAACCCGCTATTGGGCCCAAGTAGGCCCACCAGCTCATGTGGCCCATTTAGTCCAGATTCATAAACGGCATCGCGAGCCTCATAAACCAACCTATCAATGATCACTTATTGAGGATTTTACCCGTGTGGGCTCACAAGCCCATTGGGCTAACGCGGCCCATTTCGACCGATCGAGGCCCATAACATCCCCAGTCCACGAAAACGCACGTGGTGGCCTCTGTAGTCTACTACCCATGATTTGGGGCTCGGTTCACCCCATGTGCATTCGCACGCTCGTGAGGCCCCGAATGCCGAGGTTTTTACATTTTGTCTTTTCAGCTTTTGTCAATTTCCAATAAAGAAGGGCGTGAATACACGCATTCCCGGCCCTTCGAAAGTAAAGGATTTCGATGTACAGTTACACACCATTTTTGGAATAGCGCAGAAACCCCCGAACGTCAAACCTTCCCGAGCCTTGCTTGATCGGATGCCCTTAGCCTTCTTAGACTACTAACAAAATCAATCACCCGATTAATCGTGTATCTGCCTGACTACGGATTCTATTAAAAGATTGAAAACATAAAAATATTTAGGAACCCAACACGAGAATAATCGGCTAACATCCTGCAATATTAGCCCAAATGATTACCTTAGATTGCGAGATAAGAAAAGTATTGACTATCACTGCGATCCTTGAGAAACCCCTTCACCCCTCGCAGTGATCTAAAAACCGAAAGTGCCACCACCATCATCGGGGAGGAAAAAGGGATTTGACCACATGTGAACAACCAAAGGAAACATTTATTAAAGAAAGAGAAAACGCTTAGCATCCAACAACACAAGAAAGAATAAGAGCTTACCGAAAGTCTAGGTGACCTCCAAACTGCAACCGACACAGCAAAAGAAGAACGAGATTGCTATCTAGTTCAAGGCTATGAGCCGAAGGGAAACAGAAAGAGAAATAGAGATTTGACTTAGTATCAAAATAATTTGGTATTACGAGAGAGAAGTTCGGTTGTGAAGAAAAACCAAAAGAAATAGTAAGAAGAAGAAGAAGAACTATTCGACCCTAGAGAAACCGAGAAGAAAAACAACAACATAGGATTGGAGAGGGGTTGAATTGGGTTGAGAGAGAATAAAAGTAGAGAGATGTTAAGTTCAAACAAAGAAGAATGAGAGAAAAAGACTTCGAAAAGAAATAATTAGAATTAGGCACTTGATGTCTTGTGTTTCTGGCAGAGTGACCAAAAGCCAAACGAGCAATAATGTTGAAAGAAAGGAGGACTCGAATGGTCAAAAATGTGACAAAATAAGAAAATAAAACTCAAAAATACCAGAAGAAGTCAGCACCTACTCACTCTCACATTGCCCAAGTGCACCAAATGGGTTCCCTTAGCCGAATTTGCACATAGAAGTTGCACAATTCGACTACAACACTCCTCTCCTCCAAATCCCTTGAAAATCTCTTCAAATCTCTCCCCTTATCCCTCTTGCTATCCTCCATAACAACCTCTAAGACCCATTCAAACTCTCACCTAATAAAGTTCCAAACCACCTTAAACTCCTGCAACCTCATGCTAGCAAAATAAATATCCTTTTTTGCTTGAAATAGGATTCAAACCCAAGCCCCTTCAATAGATCAGCACGCTCTTGCCTCCTTGCAACAAGCTCTTTTGTGTCACACTTTATCCTTAATTAGTTATAAGGTCTATAGGCCAAAGTTCAGGTTCCTTTAAAAGAAAAACCAAAATAAATTGCAAGAGCCAAGACATAAACCCAGGTTCCCTTGCAACCTTAATGATGCCACAACCACTAGACCACATGCTTCCTTGTGTCATTTACTTAACACAATAACTTAAAAGGCCTTCATCCAAGCATCCAGGGTTTTAGTCACTTAAAACCAAAATTTTTGCTAAAGCCCAGGTTTGAACCCAAGACTTCTCCAATACTCCCAAACAGTCCAAAATCACTTAACCATCAGAGTAGACAATTATTTTATGCCATATTTTTGGACCTTTATGTACAATTTCCTAACCGTTCCCTTGCTCAAGGCCCAGTACTTCTAGGCCCAAATTTTGGGGCGTTACAGTGTCTCTATGTAATAGCCCAAAATTAGGTCTAGTTGGAACAGAGGTTCCGGGACCACAAAATTTGAGATAGAAATAATTTATTTTATGATTATTTTGAGGTCTATGATATGATTACATGATTGTGTGAAAATTTCGTGAAGAAATTCTATGCATAAAGTGTCAATTTGAAGTTAGGGACTAAATTGAATAAGTTGCAAAATTTGCATTCTAGAAGTTTCTAGTGTGAAATTGCTTTGAAATATTAATTAGGATGTCTTAAATAGCAAATTTACCAATTTCTAAGTGATGGACAAAAATTGGACATGGATGGAATTTTTTAAAGTTTAGTAAGGAAGGGCATTTTGGTCATTTAGTAATTAAAAGAAATAAAAAGGGAAAATAAAGCCAAAATTGACTCATCTTTTTCATGGAGGCTGAAATTAGCATGGGGGAAGCCATGGCTAGGGTTTTCAAGCTTTCCAAGCTCAATAGTAAGTTTGTTCTAACCCCGTTTTTCAAGTTCTTTACGTTTTTGGAATCCCGATAATTTGATTAAGCTTATTCTAGTAATAATTTAAGCTAGGATTCATATTTGGAAAAATACCCACAGGTGAAATGTGTTTATTTTTCTATTTTATGATATAATATGAGGTTTTAAATTATGTTAGATAACTTGTGCTACTCGGTTTTGAGTGAAAACGAGTAAAAGGGCTTAATTAGTAAAAATACCTAATAGTCATAGGTATATGTTAGAGTGAGAATTTGATGTTGCCATAGAAGGGAAAAGTGATCCACATGTCATAAAACATAATAATAAGGGATAAAGTTTAATTCCCGAGCCTAGGGGCAAAAGTGTAAATATGCAAAAGTTTAGGGGGAAAATTGTAATTTTGCCAAAGTTTAAGTTAAGGACTGTTTTGAATAGTACATTAATTAAATAAGTAAAATATGATGTTTTAGATCCCAGAAAATGAGATTTGAACCTAGAATGAGAGAAAAATCGAAAATTGGGAAAGTTGGCAAAATGACTGTTTTAGTATCGAGGTAAGTTCATATGTATAATAATCATTAATTTATGCATGTTTCAATAAAAAATTGATATATTTATTATAATTTCCGAGGTGTTGAAAGTATGTAAGTTGGTATGATAATAATACAGCAATAATGCTGTAATTTATATTTGAAAGTTAAATTTAGTGAATTATTTGAATTATGTTAAATTAAATGATTATGGTGCCAAGTTTATGAATTGATTTAAAAATATGTCTATGGTACATGAAGTGCATTGAATTATCATACATAAATGTGATTTCTATGATTATGGATATTATGGGAAATTGTAAGTTCATATGATTTCTAATAAGGCAATGTGTAATTTAATGTTACTGCCTTGATATTAGATGAGATGTAAGTTTATAAGTAATACATCAATATTACTTATATCATGATATTTTATAATAATATTGGAAATATGATTGTGGATAATAACTTGGTTGGTGAAATTGTTGGAAAAAGAGAGAAATCCCGGTTGAACCTTCGGAAAGATTGGATGATACAGATAGTATGTAGCTAGGTCACATGTATGGTGCTGAGTGCACATCATGTGTACAAGAGAGCTACAAGACATTATGATGTAGCTAGGTCGTATGGGTGATACTATGTGTACACCATGTAGACAAGAGAGCTACGGGATATATGTAGCTAGGTCGCATGCGTGATTCCAGGTGAAGGACACCATGTAGACAAGAGAGCTACGAGATAA
Source organism: Gossypium hirsutum (assembly GCF_007990345.1). Taxonomy (NCBI): domain Eukaryota; kingdom Viridiplantae; phylum Streptophyta; class Magnoliopsida; order Malvales; family Malvaceae; genus Gossypium; species Gossypium hirsutum. The sequence goes on from NC_053424.1 coordinate 49,663,731, forward strand.
ATTGGCTAGGTCACATAGGTGGTACTAAGTGTTCACCATGTGTACAACAGAGCCGAACTATATGATGGGTGGGGCTATATGCTGAAACCACCAAGTATCGAGGATTGATCCGAAGTGTTCAACGGGAGACTCTCTATGTATTGCTTTGTGAGTTTTGTGATGAATAAGTGCAAGAACTTGGTTATGTGAATGATGTGTTCATTAAGTGACCAGGATGTGGTAAGGTTATAAACAAGTAAGTTATACATGAGGATGATTTTATGGTGACCTTGTGATCATGGGCCTATACTTTTGATGTATGAAATGTGGTGAAAATGATTTGTGATATGTATGTTAAAATGAGGTTAATACAAAGAAAGTGTGAAAGAGTGAATTAGCAAGAAAACTGTTTTGGACAGTAGCAGTGACGTGAATTTGAAAAATCACCAAAAATAGTATAAATTGAATAAGAGGCTTAATGAGATATCAAATTACAGCTTAATGAGTCTATTTTCATATAAAAGAAACAGAGAAATAAAAGAAGTACTATATTTTTAGATATTTATGTTTTTGTGAGACTGGTTCAGAATGATTACGTGATCCCCTATTCTAACTTTGGAAATTCACAAAAATTTGAATAAAAATAATTAGAGGCTTAAAATTATATTTTTAAAATCCCTAATGAGTCTATTTTCAAGATAAATCAACAAGAAAATTATCCAAGTTCTGTACTATGAGATAATTAATTTTTAGTGAAGAGAGGTCAGAACTGTCAGAAAGTGAAATAGAGGAAATTTTAATGAATAAACTGTACTAATTGGCTAAATAAAAAATTATGAAAATTTTATGGTGGAAAGATATGTGAGTCTAGTTTTAGGGGAAATTTATGGATCTTAATTTGGAGCTCTGTAGCTCAAATTATAAATAAGTAAGTGACTATGACTCGTGTGGACAATTTGATGTGAGAATTTATTAGTAAATTTTGAAATCGTGCTTACAAGAACGCTATATACATTAAGTATGTGGAATGGAGAGGAGGAGGAGGAAATATAAATATATGTGGAATACATGGAAACTATGGTATATGAAATATTGATATAATGAAATAAATTATATGTGTTTATAAGAAAACAGAAAGAGAATGATATGTATCATGACATGTATATATATATATATGACTAGTCTCAATGTAATGCTTGTTGGGTATGGAGTTGAATTGAAAAGTTTCAGGCAAACATGTTATTTTGCGCATCTAAATTGTGGTATTTTATAAAGATATGATCTAGTTTTAAATATGAATGCTTGATGATTAAGCTGAAGATATTTGGAATGCTTGATGATTAAGCTGAAGATATTTGGTAAGATGATAATCTTGGTATAAATGTATAAGTGGTACTATAATAAACAAGGTAAAATGAGTTGAGAGGCACATGTATGATGACATACAAATGCTATGTTTGTGGTTTAATTGAGAATATTTAATCATTAAATGAATACCGTGTTATATGCTTTTGATTTTGTATAAGTGTGTAAGAGATTAAGGTTGACCAAAGCTTGGAAAATAGCCTAGGTATATTCCACACAGGCAGAGACACGACCATGTGTTTCAGCCGTGTATGGAACATGTAACACCCCAAACCCGGCCCAGACGTTATGGCCGAATCTGACGTGCCACATTGGAGTTGAAAACCCACGCTCCGTTTTAGTGTTTTAAAAACCGTATATTTTGTTGAGTTAACAACGTGTATGGAAGCTGGGCACAAGGTAGGTATCCGAGACAGAGGAGGTGAGCCATGAAGGCTGCTTAAGTACCAAGCTCTTTGATTAGATCAAATCCTAGACATGCCTACAACCATAGCCACACTTTGTTATATCGAGTTTAAATTTGTCTAAGTGGAAGTCCTTGATAAATCGATTAATCGTGGCGTTGAGACATTTTGAAATCAAGTATTGTTTTGAAAACACGTCCTAAGTCTAGCCCATTTGAATAATTATCAACCAGGTTTAAAGTTATTAAAAATAAATTAATCCCGAAAAGATATAAAAGGAAAGTTAAAATGGCCTTATTACAACCCAAAAATAAATAATAATTAAAGGAAATTTAATGAAAACCAATGCTTATTTAAAAGTCCAAAGGCGATCACCGTGGCTACTCTAAATCCCCTCCAGCCCAAGTCCCTACATCAAGGCTCACCTGCAAGGTTAAGGAAAGGGGGTGAGTTTGGAAACTCAGTGTGCAACAAGCCCCTTTCAGAGCCCAAAACAATAACAGCCTGTTGGGCCTAAGCCCAAATCCAATCTCAACATGTACTGTGCCATAGCCCTTTTCACACTTCATATTTCATAACACTGGGCCGAAGCCTTTTTATATTTCATATTACTAGGCCGAAGCCTTTACTTAAACAGTATGGCCCATAGGCCCATTTCAATATCACATGTAATGTCAATGAGAGAATGCAAGCCCATTTGGGGAGACTACTCAACCCACCATCCACTACTCTCCACCCGTACCAACCAACACACCATGTCGGGATTAACTCGACCCACTTCGCCATAACTCTCCACTGGCAGCATAGCTGCTTTATCATATAACTGGAGGCCTAGCCTCTTTTGATAACTGGGGCAAAGCCCTTTTAATAACTGGGGTATAAGCCCTTTTAATAACTGGGGCATAAGCCCTTTATCATAATTGGGGCATAAGCCCTTTATCATAACTGGGGCATAAGCCCTTTTACACTTCCTCCATCCATATAAAAACCCAACCCAATGCATTTACGAATACATCATGTGCATATCATACATATCATGTGCATATCATACATACCATGTTTACTAAAATCCCATGTATCAAAATTTACTTTTAAACCCTAGGGGTATAATGGTCATTTTTACTTAGGGCAAAACCAGTCATTTTCATATTATAAGGGTAATATCGTAATTTTACCAAAAATTAGGGATTTTTCCATGTTCATCATCAATTACTAACTATTCATTTGTTTAAACATCCTTTTTGGCCCACTTTTAGCGAAACCGAGTTATTGGGCCTAAAACCCCTAATGGGCCCTACTTAGCCGATTTTGTCATCTAGGCCCATTTAGCCTATATCCATAACAGTATTAACAGTCTTAACATGCAATTTAATAGATTTCCATTTTCTACCAATTTTACCCAAATGGGCCCGAAAGCCTATTGGGCCCTATTGCAGCCCCTCGAGGCCCAACTTACCGTGAATGCCAAAAATCACGTTCTTACCGTTTCCAATGTTCCTAATCATCATCCCAACAAATCTAACTAAATAATGAGCGTTCTCTTGCTCACGAGTCCTCAAAATGCCAGAATTTTGGCATTTCGGCTTTTCGGTATTTATCGCTTTAAGCTCGTGAAAGAGGGTTCATTACACACCTGTTTGGCGATATTCCTCGACGAGATCTCCTACACGATTTCTCCTATAATCCATCATTAATAATCAGCTTCCCATAATTGAACCAAACCAAAAATCATCTAATATTAATACTTACACATTCGGCTACCATCTATAGTGGCCTTAGGAATCTTACCTTGCCGCGATTGATGACTAGGTCTAGCCACTCCGGTGATCCGAGCTACTCCAAGTCGACACTACACCTTGCTGCTCCTCCACTTTAGAAATCATAAAAATATTAAAAGAAGAACCCCAAAAAACCTATACCCATATTCGGCCACCTTCCTAAATTATAGGGTTTTGGCTTTTGCCAACAGTTACTCTAGGAGTCATTTAGAGTTCGAGCACTTACCACAGTCTTTCTTCTCTTGAACCCGTACGCCTAAAAGGTAAAGGAATTGAACGCCAACAATTGAAAAGGAAAGAAAAGGTTGCTGGTCACAAAGAATCGGCACCCCTTATCTTCACTGATTTCGGCTTTTTGCGGTATTTTGACAGATGTAGAGATAAAGGAAAGAAACAATGGGTGAATTGAGGGAATAGTGGGCTGGTTTGAAAGAAGGAGAAGGAAGAAAAGATGGAAGAAGAGATGGTAGATTCGGCTGCAAAAGAAAAAGAGAGAAAAAGACTAATCCTCCAGGGAGAAAACGGCACACAAATACCTAAGTGCCGAAAATCCCTAACTAAACCCCTCTGCTGAAAATCCCCCCTCCAATCACCCTTATTCGGCCAACTCTATCTTCATATCCAATCCCTAAAATCTCTCCCCTTATCCCTTCTTAATCCATGCATTTGACTTGATCCAAACTCTCCTCTTACGAAATCCACTTGGGTTCCAACACTTACCCTTCCTCCACATAAAAATAAATACTCTTACTTGCCAACACAGGGAATCGATCCCCTGTCTTTCCTTATGCTCCACACGCCACCTTTTTAGGAGCTTAGTGGCGTCACCCTTTCCACTTTACTAAAGCTTTTTTTATGATACATTTTACCCACAACTTTATATAAGGGCACCTAGCCAGAACCCCTAACTCCTAAGTCCAAAATTTAAAAATTCCCTCGAGTTTTGGCCATCTCATGGGCCTTCCATAAGCCCATTTACATACCCAAATTATGAATTCCATAATCACATGCCAAATTGTAGAAACTTACTTAAAATATCAAGAATCGCGAAAAACCCGAAAATCAGGATGTTACAGAACAAAACTTTGGGACACGGGCATGTGGAGCCTTAAAGCATGAAATTTCCAAGATTTTCATAAGTTCTCGGTTTAGTCCCGAACCCTTTTTAAAGTATGTTTTGGGCTTCGTAGACTCAAATAAGGGACTATGTGTAAGTGAATGAACGTTTTGAAATATGAATGAAATTTTATGGCCCGTATTTTAGTTTAATGTTTGTATGTTTGTTCGGTAACACCTCGTACCTTATCCCGGCCTCGAGTACGGGTAAGGGGTGTTACATTTAGTGGTATCAGAGTAGGTTTAGTCGATTCTCAGACTAACATAGCAAGTGTGAGAGTTTAGTTATACATGCCACAAATTTGTGATAGTGTGATGTCTCCCGACACTAATGAGGACCATTTTGTTTAAAATGAAGTATTCTCCAACCGAGCTACATCTGACCATTTAATAGTAATATTGAAGTATTTGAATAAAGTGTAGCTATGATGTGTTAAACTCAGGAAGGTATGAATAAGGATTCATGATATTGTATATGTGATGATATGTGAGATAAAAGTTTATATAGTGATATATTTATTCATATTTGTTTGGCCTACATATGCTGTTGCATGCTTGACTAAATTAATTAGTAAATGTGATGACTAAAGTTATTCAAAATTCATAGAATGTATGAGTGAGTGCACTTGTTTGAAATGAGATAATTGGAAATTTTATGTAAGTATTTGCACAGGTTCCTCTTCAAAGGTCAAATCCGACCGTACCTCGATTTCTGCAACTGGCACGATATGAGTTGGGTCAGAACGATATAGCCTTAGCATGGACACATGGAAAATGTCGTGAATACAATCCAGTTCTGGAGGTAACTCTAGCTGATAAGCCACTGGTCCTATCCGCTTAATGATTCCGTAAGGCCCAATAAACCGTGGGCTCAACTTACCCTTCTTACCAAATCTCAATATCTTCTTCCAAGGCGAAACTTTCAAAAAGACCATGTCCCCTACCGCATATTCAATATCCTTACGCTTCAGATCGGCATAAGACTTTTGTCGATCGCCACTTCTTTTAACCGATTCCTGATCACTTTAATCTTGTCTTCAGTATCTGCTACCAACTCTGGCCCAAGTATTTGCCTTTCCCCCAATTCTGCCCAACAAGTAGGCGAACGACACCTTCGCCCATATAGTGCCTCATATGGAGCCATCTGAATACTTGCTTGGTAACTGTTGTTATACGTGAACTCCGCCAATGGCAAATGGTCCTCCCAGCTACCTCTAAACTCAATAGCACAACCCCTCAACATAACCTCTAAAATCTGAATAACCCTTACTAAAATCCAATCGCGTTCCTAATGCCTCATGCAACTTCTGCCAAAACCGAGATGTAAACCTTGGGTCTCGGTCTGAAATTATCGATGCTGGCACACCATGCAACCGTACTATCTCCGCTACATACAATTTGGCCAACTTCTGAAGTGAGTAATTGGTTCGGACAGGTATGAAATGAGTAGATTTTGTGAGTCTATCCACAATCACCCAAACCGAATCCTTCTTAGAAGGTGTAACGGCAACCCACTTACAAAGTCCATAGTTACCCATTCCCACTTCCAAAGTGGTATCTTTACTGGCTGTAACAATCCCGAAGGTAGTTGATGCTCGGCCTTCACTTGTTGACATGTCAAACATCTCCCTACAAATTCGGTCACTTCTTGCTTAAGCCCAGGCCACCAATATTGCTCTCACAAGTCTCGATACAACTTACTCCCTCCTGGATGCATAGCACAAGGTCCATTATGTGCCTCTTTCAAAATCATCAATCTCAAGTCTGAGTCTTTCGGCATACAAATTCTTCCTCGAAAACAAAGAACTCCCTCACTATTTAACCTGAAGTCCGGATTCTCCCCCTTCTCAACTTGCTGAAACTGAGAAACCAATGACTCATCCTCTAACTGTTGCTTCTTAATCTGTTCTACCCAAGTCGGTCTTACTTGCAACTCAGATAAATAAACTTCCGTCGTCATACAAACTTAGACGAGCAAACATCGCCTTCAACTCTTTCACAGCCCTTTGACTTAGCGCATCAGCAACGACATTCGCCTTACCTAGATGGTACTCAATCGAACAGTCATAGTCTTTTAACAACTCTATCCACCTTCGCTGCCTCAGATTCAACTTCTTTTGAGTCAGTAAGTACTTAAGACTCTTGTGATCCGTATAGATGATGCATTTCTCCCCATACAAGTAATGCCTCCATATCTTAAGTGCAAAGATTACCGCTGCCAACTCCAAGTCATGCGTAGGGTAGTTCACCTCGTGCGGCTTAAGCTGTCGTGAAGCATAAGCGACCACTTTACCCTCTTGCATCAACACGCAGCCCAAACCTACATGTGACGTATCGCTGTACACAGTGAAATCCTTACCAGACTCTGGCTGAATCAACACTGGCACTTCCGTCAAAACCTTCTTCAGCTTCTCAAAAGCCTCTTATTGCTTATTTTTCCAAACAAAAGGTGCTCCCTTCCTTATAAGTTTCGTTAACGGTGCTGCCAACACAGAAAATCCTTCCACGAATCTCCGATAATAACCTGCCAACCCCAGAAAACTTCGGATCTCTGTTACCGACCTCGGTGGCTTCCATTCCAAAATTGCTTCAATCTTTCGAGGGTCCACCTTGATCCCATCGGCAGACACAACATGCACAAAGAAGGTAACTTCTTTAAGCCAAAACTCGCACTTACTAAACTTTGCATAAAGTTGCTTCTCCCTTAACACTTGCAGCACTACACGAAGATGCTCATCATGCTTCTCTTCCGTTTCCGAATACACCAAGTTATCGTCAATAAAAACGACTACGAACCGATCCAAGTATGGCTGGAATACCTGATTCATCAAATCCATGAATGCTGCCGGTGCATTAGTCAACCCAAAAGGCATTACCAGAAACTCGTAATGACCGTATCGAGTCCTGAACGCCGTCTTATAAATATCCCCCTCTTTAACTCTTAATTAATGATACCCTGACCGAAGGTCGATCTTAGAAAATACCGAGGCTCCTTTTAATTGGTCGAACATATCGTCGATTCTTGTTAACGGGTACTTGTTTTTGATAATCAGTTTATTCAACTGCCGATAGTCAATACACATTCGCATAGTCCCATCTTTCTTCTTTACGAACAGTACCGGTGTGCCTCACAGGGAAACACTTGGTCTTATAAACCCTCTATCCAACAGTTACTGTATCTGAGCTTTCAATTCTACCAACTCCTTTGGTGCCATCCGATAAGGTGCAATGGACACAGGAGCTGTTCCAGGTAAAAGTCGATTCCAAACTCGACTTCTCTGCTCGGGGGTAATCCAGGAAGTTCATCTGGGAATACATCCTGAAATTTCTTAATGGTCCTAACCGACTCTACCTTTATCTCCTCAAGTTTAGTTTGACTTACAAGGGCCAAGTACGCCTCACAACCTTTCCGAATCAACTTCTCGACTCTTAAAGCCGAAACAACATTGGACAAATAATCCCTTCGTTCCCCTATGACCATTATCTCCTCGTCTTCAGCAGTTCGTAGTACCATCCTCTTTGCAGCACAATCCAACGTCGCCTTATGCTTAGCTAACCAGTCCATTCCCAAGATAAGATCAAAATCCCCAAATGGCAGCTCCATCAAATCTCCTTCAAAGATTTTATCTTGTGTCACTAACGGTACTGCCCTAAAAAGTTTATCAACCTTAACCGAATGTCCCAATGGGCTTATCACCGATACCCCACTCACAGTCTCCTTAGGAAGCACATCCAAAGCCCCAGATACATCACAAGCAAAATATGAGTGAGTGGAACCCACATCAATCAAAGTAGTGTAAGGCATGTTATGAATGAAGAACGTACCAGTTATAACATCAGGAGCGTCACCCTCCTCACGAAGTTGTGCAGCATAAACCAAAGCCGGCTTTCGGGCTTCGGCATGTCCAGCACCTCTGCCAGGTGCCCCACATCCTCGTCCATTACCATTGCCACCTCTACCTTGCCCACGACCCCTTTGTGGTGGTGGTCCTCCTCGCCGTGGTTGGACATCCCTTTGCTCTGTAGCTAGCTCCTGAGTTGTCCTCCGAGGACACTCTCTGAACTTATGCTCTCTAGACCCACATCGAAAACATGCTCCAGTTCGTTTCCAGCACTCCCCCATATGCACATTACCACAGTCCCTACAAGCCTGCGGTATATAAGTATTTACTGGAACTGCTAGAACCGGTTCCTCCATCCTTGCTCTTTTAACATTTCGATTCGTGGCACTTGAGGGTCTAAAATCCCTCTTGAATCTGGGTCGATCCTTCTCACGATTTTGTCGCTCAGTCAGCTTCACCTCCTCGGCTATCTTAGCCTTCTCTACCAATGCAGCAAAACCACGCTCCCTCTGTGGAGCTATCAATATCCTAAGCTCATCGTGGAGACCATCCTCAAATCAGACACTGTGCTCATATTCAGTTGCCACTATCCCACTAGCATATCGACTCAGCCTCAAAAATTCTGCCTCATACTCTGCTACAGTCTTATCACCCTGAGTCAGATTCAAGAATTCCTTCCGACGAGCATCCACATAACTAGCTCCAACATACCTCCCCTTAAAAGCAGTTTTGAACAATTCCCAAGTTACCTGCTCAATTGGGGTACTCTCCCTTACGGTGATCCACCATCGGTATGCCTCATCATGTAGCAGCGACACAGCTCCTTTCAGCTTTTGCTCCACTGAACAGTCTAGATCGTCCATGATCCGTTCTGTTGCCTCTAGCCAATATTCTGCCACATTTGGGGCTACTCCAGATACACCCTTAAATACTTCTACTCCATTGGCCCAGAGTCGCTCTGATATAGACCCTCTATTCATTGTCCCAATACTAGCTCCAGCAACTCTTTCTAAAACCCTTAACATGACTTGGGACAAAGCATCATCCCCCGCAGCCCGATCATAAGACCCAGTCTCTGTTGCTTGTGGCACAGATGCCTCATCAACTGGCCTATACCCTGAGGATGAAGATTCAGCTTGCACCCTTCCACGACCAGGTCCGCAGCCTCGTCCACAAACTCCTCTTGTACTCATATCGACTTATCTGATTTACGAATTTTATGAAATTAATATAATGTTCCGCTGTTTATTAAGAAAATGTCTTATGGAAATATAGCAGTTCAAGAATTGTTTTCGTATCGTCGTAGTCTAGCTACAGTCTCATTTCTACCGTTTCACAGTTTTACCCTATCTACAGCATCATAGTAGAGTCTCAGCACTATTCATAATATCATATCATTATCATATATCGTAAAGAAAATATACTTACAGACTTGGTACCGGGGATTCAGTGCGCCACTTCTTTCTCCAATCCAAAACTTGAAACCATGTTTTTAATCATCGAAAATAGAAATTTGAAAACTTTGATTTGAAAACACCCTTTATTTTAAACTTTTGATTTAAAACAGAAAAACTCAGAACATGTATACTCTGTAAAACATCTTTGAAAAGAATTTTAAAAAATCATTTCCAAAAATACCCTTCTTAAGCCTAAGTTTTCGAAAAAAATTTTGAACCCGATCCACAGCCGAGTTGTTGCAACCTAGGCTCTGATACCACTAAATGTAACACCCCAAACCCGGCCCAGACGTTATGGCCGAATCTGACGTGCCACATTGGAGTTGAAAACCCACGTTCCGTTTTAGTGTTTTAAAAACCATATATTTTGTTGAGTTAACAACGTGTATGGAAGCTGGGCACTAGGTAGGTATCCGAGACAGAGAAGGTGAGCCATGAAGGCTGCTTAAGTACCAAGCTCTTTGATTGGATCCAATCCTAGACATGCCCACAACCATAGCCACACTTTGTTATATCGAGTTTAAATTTGTTTAAGTGGACGTCCTTGATAAATCGATTAATCGTGGCATTGAGACATTTTGAAATCAAGTATCGTTTTGAAAACACGTCCTAAGTCTAGCCCATTTGCATAATTATCAACCAGGTTTAATGTTATTAAAAATAAATTAATCCCAAAAAAATAAAAGGAAAGTTAAAATGACCTTATTACAACCCAAAAATAAATAATAATTAAAGGAAATTCAACGAATCTAACTAACTAATGAGCGTTCGCTTGCTCACGAGTCCTCGAAATGCCAAAATTTCGGCATTTCGGCTTTTCGGCATTTATCGCTTTAAGCTCGTGAAAGAGGGTTCGTTACACACCTATTTGGTGATATTCCTCGACGAGATCTCCTACACGATTTCTCCTATAATCCATCGTTAATAATCAGCTTCCCATAATTGAACCAAACCAAAAATCATCTAATATTAATACTTACACATTCGGCCACCATCTATAGTGGCCTTAGGAATCTTACCTTGCCGCGATTGATGACTAGGTCTAGCCACTCCAGTGATCCAAGCTACTCCAAGTCGACACTACACCTTGCTGCTCCTCCACTATAGATATCATAAAAATATTAAAAGAAGAACCCCCAAAAACCTATACCCATATTCGGCCACCTCCCTAAATTATAGGGTTTCAACTTTCGCCAACAGTTACTCTAGGAGTCATTTAGAGTTTGAGCACTTACCACAGTCTTTCTTCTCTTGAACCCGTACGCCTAAAAGGTAAAGGAATTGAACACCAACAATTGAAAAGGAAAGAAAAGGTTGCTGGTCACAAAGAATCGGCACCCCTTATCTTCACTGATTTCGGCTTTTTGCGGTATTTTGGCAGAAGTAGAGATAAAGGAAAGAAACAATGGGAGAATGGAAGGAATAGTGGGCTGGTTTGAAAGAAGGAGAAGGAAGAAAAGATGGAAAAAGAGATGGTAGATTCGGCTGCAAAAGAAAAAGAGAGAAAAAGACTAATCCTCTAGGGAGAAAACGGCACACAAATACCTAAGTGCCGAAAATCCCTAACTAAACCCCTTTGCCGAAAATCCCCCCTCCAATCTCTCTTATTCGGCCAACTCTATCTTCATATCCAATCCCTAAAATCTCTCCCCTTATCCCTCCTTAATCCATGCATTTGACTTGATCCAAACTCTCCTCTTACAGAATCCACTTGGGTTCCAACACTTACCCTTCCTGCACATAAGAATAAATACTCTTACTTGCCAACACAGGGAATCGATCCCCTGTCTTCCCTTATGCTCCACACACCACCTTTTTAGGAGCTTAGTGGTGTCACCCTTGCCACTTTACTAAAGCTTTTTTTGTGATACATTTTACCCACAACTTTATATAAGGGCACCTAGCCAGAACCCCTAACTCCTAAGTCCAAAATTTAAAAATTCCCTCGGGTTTTGGCCATCTCATGGGCCTTCCATAAGCCCATTTACATACCCAAATTATGAATTCCATAATCACATACCAAATTTTAGAAACTTACTTAGAATATCAAGAATCGCGAAAAACCCGAAAATCAGGATGTTACAGAACAAGACTTTGGGACACGGGCATGTGGAGCCTTAAAGCATGAAATTTCCAAGATTTTCATAAGTTCTCGGTTTAGTCTCGAACCCTTTTTAAAGTATGTTTTGGGCTTCGTAGACTCAAATAAGGGACTATGTGTAAGTGAATGAACGTTTTGAAATATGAATGAAATTTTATGGCCCGTATTTTAGTTTAATGTTTGTATGTTTGTCCGGTAACTCCTCGTACCTTATCCCAGCCTCGAGTACGGGTAAGGGGTGTTACATTTAGTGGTATCAGAGTAGGTTTAGTCGATTCTTAGACTAACATAGCAATTGTGAGAGTTTAGTTATACATGCCACAAATTTGTGATAGTGTGATGTCTCCCGACACTAATGAGGACCATTTTGTTTAAAATGAAGTATTCTCCAATCGAGCTACATCTGACCATTTAATAGTAATATTGAAGTATTTGAATAAAATGTAGCTATGATGTGTTAAACTCAAGAAGGTATGAATAAGGATTCATGATATATGTATATGTGATAATATGTGAGATGAAAGTTTATACAGTGATATATTTATTCATATTTGTTTGGCCTACATATGATGTTGCATGCTTGACTAAATTAATTAGTAAATGTGATGACTAAAGTTATTCAAAATTCATAGAATGTATGAGTGAGTGCACTTGTTTGAAATGAGATAATTGGAAATTTTATGTAAGATAGATATGAATAATAAATTGTGTGAAGTGGACAGTATGATTATAATGACATATGTGGATAATGAAAAAAATGTGTCATATAGATATATGTCAGAATCGAGTTAGAGACTGTACGACCTCACCCCCTTACTGATGAGGTGTATATAATGGAAATTCATGAGAATCATGTTGACTAAGTTCCTAAGTGTGGAATCAAAGAGTTCAGTGATAAAATAATTATAGATATGACCAGAGACTAAGAATGGTTGATAAGTGAAGGACAGAGTTAGAGAAATATCAGAGTTGACTGAGTTATCTTGGGATTCAAATTGATGACAGAGTGTTTCTGAAAGTATCATCTTGAAAACAACTAGTTAGTAATGCTGGAAATTATGAGAAAGATACTAAACTTCACTCCGGTAAAATTTTCGAGGACAAAAATCTCTAAAGGGGGAAGAGTTGTAATAGCCCAAATTGGGTCTAGTTGGAACAGAGGTTTTGGGACCACAAAATCTGAGATAGAAATAATTATTTTATGATTATTTTGAGGTCTATGATATGATTGCATGATTGTGTGAAAATTTTGTGAAGAAATTCCATGCATAAAGTGCTTAATTTGAAGTTAGGGACTAAATTGAATAAGTTGCAAAACTTGTGTTCTAGAAGTTTCCAGTATGAAATTGCTTTGAAATATTAATTATGAGGTCTTAAATAGCAATTTTACCAATTTCTAAGTAATGGAAAAAAATTGGACATGGATGAAATTTTTTAAAGTTTAATAAGGAAGGGCATTTTGGTCATTTGGTAATTAAAAGAAATAAAAAGGGAAAATAAAGCCAAAATTGACTCATCTATTTCATGGAGGCCGAAATTAGCATGGGGGAAACCATGGCTAGGGTTTTCAAGCTTTCTGAGCTCAATAGTAAGTTCGTTCTAACCCCATTTTTCAAGTTCTTTACGTTTTTGGAATCCCGATAATTTGATTATGCTTATTCTAGCAATAATTTAAGCTAGGGTCCATATTTGGAAAAATACCCGTAGCTGAAATGTGTTTATTTTTCTATTTTATGATAGAATATGAGGTTTTAAATTATGTTAGACAACTTGTGCTACTCGGTTTTGAGTGAAAACGAGTAAAAGGGCTTAATCGGTAAAAATACCTAATAGTCATAAGTATATGTTAGAGTGAGAAATTGATGTTTCCATAGAAGGTAAAAGTGATCAGCATGTCATAAAACATAAGAATAAGGGATGAAGTTTAATTCCTGAGCCTAGGGGCAAAAGTGTAAATATGCAAAAGTTTAGGGGCAAAATTGTAATTTTGCCAAAGTTTGAGTTAAAGACTATTTTGAATAGTAAATTAATTAAATAAGTAAAATATAAAGTTTTAGATCCCGAAAAACGAGATTTGAACCTTGAATGAGAGAAAAATCGAAAATTCGGGAAGTTGGTAAAATGGTCATTTTAGCATCGAGGTAAGTTCATATGTATAATAAGCATTAATTTATGCATGTTTCAATGTAAAATTGATATATTTATTATAATTTCAGAGGTGTTGAAAGTATGTAAGTTGGTTTGATAATAATACAACAATAATGTTGTAATTTACATTTGAAAGTTAAATTTAGTGAATCAATTGGATTATGTTAAATTAAATGATTATGGTGCCAAGTTTATGAATTGATTTAAAAATATGGCTATGGTACATGAAGTGCATTGAATTATCATACATAAATGTGATTTCTATGATTATGGATATTATGGGAAACTGTAAGTTCATATGATTTTTAATAAGGCAATGTGTAATTTAATGTTTTTGCCTTGATATTAGATGAGATGTAAGTTTATATCTAAGTAATACATCAATATTACTTGTATTATGATATTTTATAATAATATTGGAAATATGATTGTGGATAATTACTTGATTGGTGAAATTGTTGGAAAAGAGAGAGAAATCCCGGTTGAACCTTCGGAAAGATTGGATGATACAGATAGTATGTAGCTAGGTCACATGTATGGTGCTGAGTGCACATCATGTGTACAAGAGAACTACAAGACATTATGATGTAGCTAGGTCGCATGGGTGATACTATGTGTACACCATGTAGACAAGAGAGCTACGGGATATATGTAACTAGGTCGCATGCGTGATTCCAGGTGAAGGACACCATGTAGACAAGAGAGCTACGAGATAAATTGGCTAGGTCACATGGGTGGTACTAAGTGTTCACCATGTGTACAACAGAGCCGAACTATATGATGGGTGGAGCTATGTGCTGAAACCACCAAGTATCGAGGATTGATCCGAAGTGTTCAACGGGAGACTCTCTATGTATTGCTTTGTGAGTTTTGTGATGAATAAGTGCAGGAACTTGGTTATGTGAATGATGTGTTCATGAAGTGACCAGGATGTGGTAAGGTTATAAACAAGTAAGTAATACATGAGGATGATTTTATGGTGACCTTGTGATCATGGGCCTATACTTGTGATGTATGAAATGTGGTGAAAATGATTTATGATATGTATGTTAAAATGAGGTTAATACAAAGAAAGTGTGAAAGAGTGAATTAGCAATAAAATTGTTTTGGACAGTAGCAGTGACATAATTTTGAAAACTCACCACAAATAGTAGAAATTGAATCAGATACTGAATAAGATATTAAATTAAAGCATAATGAGTCTATTTTCATATAAAAATATTATGGTAGAAAGATATGTGAGTCTAGTTTCAGGGGAAATTTACAGATCTCAATTTGGAGCGCTGTAACTCGAATTATAAATAAGTAAGTGACTATGACTCGTGTGGACAATTTGATGTGAGCATTTATTAGTAAATTGTGAAATCGTACTTACAAGAATGCTACATACATTAAGGATGTGGAATGGAGAGGAGGAGGAGGAAAATAAATATATGTGGAATACATGAAAACTATGGTATATGAAATATTGATATAACGAATAAATGATATGTGTTTATAAGATAACAGAAAGAGAATGATATGTATCATGACATGTATATATATATATGACTAGTCTCAATGTAATGCTTGTTGGGTATGGGGTTGAATTGAAATGTTTCAAGAAAACATGTTATTTTGCACATCTGAATTGTGGTATTTTATAAAGATCTAGTTTAAATATGAATGCTTGATGATTAAGCTGAAGATATTTGGTAAAATGATAATCTTGGTATAAATGTATAAGTGGTACTATAATAAACAAGGTAAAATGAGTTGAGAGACACATGTATGATGACATACAAATGCTATGTTTGTGGTTTAATTGAGAATATTTAATCATTAAATGAATACCATGTTATATGCTTTTGATTTTGTATAAGTGTGTAAGAGATTAAGGTTGACCAAAGCTTGGACATATCGTAGGTATATTCCACACAGGTAGAGACACGACCATGTGTCTCAGCCATGTATGGAACACGACTTTGGGACACGAGCGTGTGGAGCCTTAAAGCATGAAATTTCCAAGATTTTCGTAAGTTCTCGGTTTAGTCCCGAACACTTTTTAAAGTATGTTTTGGGCTTCGTAGACTCAAATAAGGGACTATGTGTAAGTGAATGAATGTTTTGAAATATGAATGAAATTTTATGGCCCGTTTTTTAGTTTAATGTTTGTATGTTTGTCCGGTAACGCCTCGTACCTTATCCCGGCCTTGGGTTCAGGTAAGGAGTGTTACACTCTACCCGTGTGTTTACTATCATGCATACTGACTTGAAATTTTTACGTGCAAGGGACACAAGGTCGGACCACACACCCATAGGGCAAATCGTGTGTCACACACGGCCTAGACATATGCCCGTGTGTCTACCTGTGTGAATAATATAAGGCTATTTACCAAGCCTATTTGCAACCCTTACTTACACAACCTACATAATAGCAACCACACCAAGACAAGAATAACTTATTTAAACTAATCAGCCACAATAGACTATAGATCAATTAAGCAATTACTCATTCATGAGAGTAACTTCATTTGCATATAAATTAAAATGAATATTTGCCATCATTCAAGGCTTAATACAAAATGAAAGGTTTCCAACCCAAGCCAACACATTTGGCCAGTTCTCAATGACACAAAAAATAGTAAAGTCTAAGCCCTATACTTGCCATATTCAAAAATATAAATCAAACTATACCGAATGCTTGGATTGATAGTGTGATCAATATCTTTCACTTCCTTTGGTCCTTGAGCTAGATAGGCGGCACTATAAGAAAATGAAAAAGGAGAGGGAGTAAGCATAAAGCTTAGTAAGTTGCATATAAATAAAAATACAACCTAACTTTACCATTCATCAACAAGTATTATAATACACAAGTGGCATAAGCAAAACTTACTTATCAATATTCAATACACCTCATATAGCATATATTGAGCTCACATTTCATACATAACATATAGGTACCTGTACCACTCACAACCCGGTTATACTTTTCTTGTTAACTTAAAATCATACTTTCACCATTGAACCAGTTGTAACATTATCGGATACTCATTTAGCCTCAAACATGGGGTCAGGTGCTAATGCCATCTTCCAGACATGGTCTTACACAAGTTCTAGCATATCTGTGCCGATGCCATGTCCTAGGCATAGTCTTACACTGACACATCTCGTAGCCGATGCATGTCCTAGACATGTCTTACACTGGCTTACATCTCGAGGCCGATGCATGTCCTAGACATGTCTTACACTAGCACTCGTCTCAATGCTGATGCCATGTTCCAGACATGGTTTTACACTAGCTCTCATAATGTGGCCGATGCATGTCCCAAACACGTCTTACACTAGCTCACACAAGTGACCCAAATGTCATGGCATGAATATCTGATTTATTTCCTAAGGTTCAACCGGGAATTCTACTATCTCTATTCTCATCACATTTGCTCATTTCCACAATCAAGCAATTTATGCTATAATAATTTCAACGCAATTCAAATACATATATTATTAATGTAGTTGTACTATTTACATACAACTTACCTCGGATTACAAAATATGGCGACTAGTCGATTTGCTTGGCTTTCCCTCGGTCTAGGTTCGGATTCAGTATTTCTTGATCTACAATAACAAAATGCACTTATTTAATTACTTTATCAACATAGGCACTCTACAAATTCACAGTTAAGCAAAAGACCAATTTGCCCTTAGACTTTTGCAAAATAACCATTTTATCCCTAAGCTCAAAAATTAATTTTTATCGAATTTATTCACATCATAAGCCTAGCAAAACCCTTTCTACTCTTACAGCAACTCCAAATTCCCACTATTTCACACACTTATCATCTATTTTACAACTTATGCAAAATAGTCCTTCTAGGTATTTTCATACTAACACCTTTCACAAAAGTTGTTTATTAGACATCCAAGTGTAACATCCCAAAATAGGGCCTAAACGGAATAGTGGTTGTGAAACCACAAATCAGAGGTAGAAAATTTTATTTTATTATCATTTTAAGGTCTATTGCATGATTGCATGATTGTGTGAAAATTTCGTTTAGAAATTTTATCGATAGAGGGTCCAATTTGATATTTAGGACTATATTGCAAAAGTTGTAAAATGTGTGTTCTAGTTCACAAAGGTATTAAGTACTTGTGAGTAATGGGTCTCTAAAATAGAGGTCCTTGAATAGTAATTAGACCATTATACTAGTTTGGACAAAAATACCTAAAGGAAAATAAAACACCATAGTTTTAATTAAGGGCATTTTGGTCATTTAGTTATTAAAATGAATTAAAAACAAAATTAAAAGCCAATTTTTGTCCATCTTCTTCATTAGGCTGAAATTTCAAGATTTCTCCATAGCTAGGGTTTGTTCCAAGCTTCCAAGCTCCATAGTAAGTGATTCCAAGCCTCGTTTTTAATGTTCTTTACATTTTTTGAGTCCCGATAACTTGATTAAGCTTATTCTAGCAATAATTCAACCTAGGGTTCATATTTGGAACAATACCCATAGGTGAAATTTGTGTATTTTGGTGTTTTATGATAGAATATGAGGTTTTAAATTATGTAAGACAACTTGTGGTACTCGGTTTTAAGTGAAAACGAGTAAAAGGGCTTAATCTGTAAAAATACCTAATAGTCATAAGTACATGTTAGAGTGAGAATTTGATGTTGTCATAGAAGGGAAAAATGATTAGCATCTCATAAAACATTAGAAAATAGGATGAAGTTTAAATTCCGAGTCTTGGGGAAAAAGTGTAAATATGTAAAAGTTTAGGGGAAAAAATATAATTTTTCCAAAGTTTGGGTCAAGGACTGTTTTAATAAATGTGAGTATTAAATAAGCTAAGTTTTTTTTTATTATAGATCAAGAAGAAAAAAATTCGAAGTTAGACTAGGGAAAGAAAAAGATAGTGGACTAAATCGATATAGTTGATCGTATTTTGTTTCGAGGTAAGTTTGCGGTAAATAAATGCAATATTCTATTATTTTATGTTAGTTTTGTTAATTTCCAGCATGTGTATATTTATTTTATGAAATTATTCAAAGAAGACTCAAGCATGAATTGACAGAGAAGTAATTTCAAAAAGTCTTGATTGAACCTTAGGAATGTGTAGGATACAAATGTCATGACATTAGGGTTTAAGGATACCATGTAAGACCATGCCAAGGCATGAAAATTGGTAAGGTTTCTAAGGCAAGGAAATCATGTAAGACCATGTCAAGACATGGCATTGATAAGTTACTATAAGGCAAAGGTCCCATGTAAGACCATGCCAAGGCATGGCATTGGTGAGTTCATAAGGCAAGGATACCATGTAAGACCATGTCAAGACATGGCAATTGTAAGTTTCAAAAGGATACCACGTAAGACCATGACAAGTCATGGCAATGGAAAGGTACCCACGTATCCTTAGTATTCCAAGTTGTTCAACGGGAAAATTTAAAGAGAATATCAAGGTAAGGAAAGGTAAGACGAGTTATACTAAAAAGGTAAGACAAGTTCATGCTAGAAGAGCAAAGGTAAGTACATAATGTTCATGTATGCTTGATAAGGAAAAAGGTAATTAAAATGTATTAATAAATTTGATTAAGTAAGTAAGTATCTAAGTAAGTGAGTAAGTGAAGAAGTTTAAAATATGTCTATGACAATTAATGAAGTTGCATTAAGTAGTATCATGCCAAGTAGTAAGATAATTCTTATGAATGTTGTTATTTATTTGCATGCAAACTTACTAAGCTTAATGCTTACCCCATTTATTTTCCTTCTTTTTATAGTTTTCCAAGCTAACTCCAGGATCGTAAAGTACATCGAAGGTCCGGGCACACTATCACGAGGATTATTTTGGTATAGCTAGATGTTTCATTTTGAGTATGACATGAATAGCATCGTACCCATTTTGTGTGTATGATCTTATGATATGGCTGATGAATGGTATGTAAAATGCTTGATAATGATTAGCTATTGGAATGGCTAATCAAGGACATGTTTGGTGTTACGTATGCCTAAATACTTGTTATTCCATGGAAATCATGAAAAAGGTGAAATTAGCTTTAAAACAGTATCAGACAGCAATAATGATGTGAATTTGGAAAATCACTAAAAATAGTAGAAATAGATTTAGATAGTGAATGAGATATAGAATTAAAGCTTGATGAGTCTATTTTCATATGAATGGAACAAAATAGGTATATGAGTTATATTTTATAAGATATTTAAATTTTTGTGAAATAGGACAGGGAAATATTTAATTCGTAATATACAGGGGTAAGAGTAGTCAAACCCTGAAACAGGGGAGACTTTAACTAATAAGCTGTACTATTTGGACCAACTAAAAATTCTAGAAAAAATTTAGTTGATAGATATATGAGTCTAGTTTCAGTGAAAATTTACAAAATTGGATTTTGAGTTTCGTAACTCGAGATATGAATTTTTAAGCGACTGTGATGCAGTTAGCCAGCTTGTCTAGAAGTTTTAAAATAAATTGTTTGAGCTGTTTAATTAATGAATTAAGTCCGTTAACACCTCGTGCTCGACTCTGGAAATGGTCTCGGGTTCAAGGCATTACATTTATTGGTATCAAAGCAAAGGTTTAGTCGGTTCTCGGAATATTTAGTATGAGTAAGAGTCTAGCTATACATGCCATACTTATGTGTTGATAGTGTGACAACTCCTGACGATTTTAAAATGTTTTCATTTATAGTTATAGATCCCGAACAAGCTGGTGCAGATGATGTAGAGAGTAACATGCTCGCTCTCGTAGAAGGGACGGTGCCACCAAATAGTAGTGAAAGGCCCATTACAGTTAGTCAGGGAGGAGGGGCTCGAGAAGTCTTCTTCCAAGCTATGAATGAATGGTTTGCTGAGTTCGTTCGAACGAATCCGGCTGTTAGACCTCTACCCCCTCATGATCATCAGACCACCCATGTAGCTCCCCCAATTACAGGTACAGTTATAAGAGAAAAACCACCAGTTGATAAAATCAAAAAAAAGGATTCGAAGAGTTTCGAGCTACAAAAGATGATGATGCAGAAAAGGCAGAATTTTGGCTCGAGAATACTATCAGAGTCTTTGATGAGTTATCCTGCACACCTGAGGAATGTATGAAATGTGTTGTATCACTCTTTAGAGATTCAGCCTACCATTGGTGGAAGACACTTGTATCAATTGTACCGAAAGAGAGAGTCTCTTGGGACTTCTTTCAGGAGGAATTCCGTAAAAAGTACATCAGTCAGAGGTTTGTTCACTAGAAAAGAAAAGAGTTTCTAGAGTTGAAATAGGGCAATATGGCAGTGACTGAATATGAGTGGGAATTTGTTAGACTCAACAATTATGCTCGAGAGTGTGTGTCTACAGAGGCTATTATGTGCAAAAGATTTGAGGATGAGCTTAATGATGATATCCGATTGTCTGTTGGTGTCCTAGAAATAAAAGAGTTTGTTATCCTAGTTGAGAGAGCCTGTAAGGCATAGGAGCTGTTAAAATGAAAGGGCAAAGTTGAAATTGAGATGCAAGACACGAAGAAAAGACTAATGAGCAAGTCATTTCAGTCTACATCCAAGAGGCCTAAAGAGTTCTTCACTAGATCTAATTTTTTAGCTAGATATTCTAGCCGAAACAAAGGCAGAAGATTTATGAGTCCGAAAGCTCAGACCACTTCGATTGCAAGTGTTGGCAATGTTCAGCCTGATAGACCAGAGTGTCCCCGATGTGGTTGACGTCACCCAAGTCAGTGTCGAGCAACTAAGATAGGTTGTTTCCAATGTGGTGCACCAGACCATTTTATTCGGGAGTGTCCCGAGATGATTAAAAGGGAAGCAATACTGAGTGTAAGATCAGGAAAAGCTCCTGTCAAAGGCAGACCACTGAGAAATCTGGGAGCTGGGGTAAATAATAGAAGTGCATCTAGAGATTAAGCAGTGAGGCCAGATGTTAGAGCACCTGCGAGGACTTATGCTATCCGTGCTCGCGAAGAGGCATCCTCCCCCGATATGATTACGGGTACATTTGCTCTCCATGATACTAGATTTATTGCTTTGATTGATCTGGGTTCAACCCATTCATATGTTTGCATGAAATTGATGCCTAGTATAAGTATGCTTATAGAATCTACAAAATTTTTGATTAAAGTATCGAATCCATTAGGCAAGTCTGTATTAGTGGATAAAGTATGTAGAAATTGCCCTTTGATGATTAGAGGCTACTGTTTTCCGGCCGATCTCATGCTATTGCCATTTGATAAGTTTGATGTGATTCTTGGTATGGATTGGTTGACTATACATGATGTGATAGTGAATTGTGGAAACAAATTCATTGAGTTGAAGTGTGAAAATGGTGAAATTCTTTGGGTTAATTCAGAAGAGTCAAATAGTTCATTTGCCATAATTTCTGTTATATCTGCTCAGAAATGTTTGAGAAAAGGGTATGAAGCTTATCTTGCTTTTTTGTTGAACACTAAAGATCCAAAATTGAAATTGAATCAGTGCCTGTGGTATGTGAGTTTCCCGATGTGTTTTCGGAAGAACTACCAGGTTTGCCTCTTGTTAGAGAAGTTGAGTTTGGTATTAAGTTGATTCCAGGTACCACGCCCATTTCTGTTGCTCCTTATAGAATGGCCCCGTTGGAATTGAAAGAATTGAAAGCTCAGTTGCAGGAATTAATAGATAAAGGCTTTGTAAGACCCAGTAGTTCACCATGGGGTGCACCAGTGCTATTTGTGAAAAACAAAGACGGATCGATAAGATTGTACACAAATTATCGGCAACTTAACAAGGTAACAGTAAAGAACAAGTATCCATTGCCTAGAAATGATGATCTATTTGATCAATTGAAGGGAGCCTCTATGTTATCCAAGATAGATTTGAGATCCGGATACTATCAGTTGCGAGTTAAAGAGTCAGATGTCCTAAAGACTGCTTTCCAGACTAGGTATGGTCATTATGGGTTCCTTGTGATTCCATTTGGCTTAACTAATGCTCCTGCCATATTCATGGACTTAATGAACTGAATTTTTAGACTGTACTTGGATAAGTTTGTAGTTGTGTTCATTGATGATATCTTGATTTATTCTCATGATGAGACTGAGCATGCAGAGCATTTGAAAATAGTTTTATAGATTCTGAGAGATAATCAGTTGTATGCCAAGTTCAGCAAACATGAGTTCTAGTTACGAGAAGTTGGTTTTCTTGGACATATTGTCTCAGGTGAAAGTATCAAGGTTGATCCGAGCAAGATTTCAGCCATTGTTGATTGGAAGCCTCCTAGAAATGTATCAGAAGTTAGAAGTTTTCTTGGTCTTGCCGGATATTATAGACGATTTGTAGAGGGATTTTCAATGATAGCTACCCCACTGACAAGATTGCTACGAAAGGATGTCAAGTTTGAATGGACTGAGAAGTGTCAACAGAGTTTTGACAAGTTAAAAGCATTGTTGACTAAAGCTCCTGTTTTAGTACAACCAGAACCAGGTAAGGAGTTTGTGATTTATAGTGATGCGTCCATGAATGGACTTGGTTGTGTACTTATGCAGGAAGGGAAGGTAATTGCCTATGCCTCTAGACAGCTAAAGCCACATGAGAAGAACTATCCGACACATGATTTAGAGCTAGCTGCCATTGTTTTTGCGCTGAAGATTTGGAGACATCATTTGTACGGTGAGAATTGCCACACATTCACTGATTACAAAAGTTTGAAATATTTGATGACTCAAAAAGATTTGAATTTGAGGCAAAGAAGATGGTTAGAGTTAATTAAAAATTATGAGCTAGTGATCGATTATCACCCAGGTAAGGCAAACGTTGTTGCTTATGCTTTGAGTAGGAAATCTTTGTTTGCATTAAGAGCTTTGAACACTAGTCTAGCCTTATCAGATGATGGTTTTTATCTTAGCTGAGTTGAAAGCTAAACTGATGTTTCTTGAAGAAATTTGTGAAGCGCAGAAAAATGACAGTGAGTTGTTAGCCAAAAGAGATCAGTGTGAGTCGAATATAGTGTCAGATTTTCAGATAAGTTCTGACAGTTGTTTGATGTTCAGAGACAGGGTATGCGTACCGAAGAATGATGAGCTTATTCGAAAGATCTTACAGGAAGCACATAGTAGTTATTTGTCTATTCATCTAGGTAGTACAAAGATGTATAATGATTTAAAGAAAATGTACTAGTGGGTAGGAATGAAAAGGGACATTTCAGAGTTTGTTTCTAGTTGCTTGATCTGTCAGCAGGTAAAGGCCGAACATCAGGTACCTTCAGGTTTATTGCAGCCTGTGCTAGTCCCTGAGTGGAAATGGGATCGAGTTACTATGGATTTTGTGACAGGATTGCCGTTGACACTGAGAAAGAAAGATGCAGTATGGGTTGTGATTGATAAGTTAATGAAGTCAGCTCATTTTATCCCAGTTCATATGGATTATTCACTTGAAAAGTTGGCCGAGTTATATATTTCAGAGATAGTCAAACTACACGGGGTACCATTATCGATCATTTCAGACAGAGATCCAAGATTTACTTCACGGTTTTGGAAGAAATTACAGGAGGCTTTCGGCAAAAAGTTGGGTTTTAGTACAGCTTTCCATCCTCAAACTGACGGTCAGTCAGAGAGAGTTATTCAGGTACTTGAAGATATGCTTAGATGCTGTGTACTAGAATTTCAAGGCAGTTGGGAAAAATATTTACCATTAGTAGAGTTTGCCTACAATAATAGTTATCAGTCGAGTTTGAAGATGGCACCTTATGAAGCTTTGTATGGATGTAAATGTCGCACACCATTGTATTGGATAGAGCTTAAGGAAAATCAGATTTACGGGGTTGATCTAGTTAAGGAAACAAAAGAGAAAGTAAAAGTCATCAGAGATTGCTTGAAAGCAGCTTCAGACAGACAAAAGTCGTATGCAGATTTGAAGAGAAAAGAGATTGAGTATCAAGTTGGTGACAAAGTGTTCTTGAAAGTATCCCCATGGAAGAAAGTTCTTAAATTTGGCAAGAAAGGCAAACTAAGTCCACGTTTTATTGGACCGTTTGAAGTGATTGAGGGAGTCGGACCATTAGCATATCGGTTAGCTTTGCCGATTAAATTAGAGAAGATTCATAATGTATTTCATGTGTCTATGCTACGTCGTTATCATTCAGATCCGTCACATGTGATTTCTCAGGCAGAGGTTGAGATTCAGCCGGACATGACTTACAGTGAAGAACTAGTAAAGATTCTAGCTCGAGAGGTAAAGCAATTAAGGAACTAAAGTATTGAACTTGTGAAAGTACTATGGAATAGACATGGGGTAGACGAGGCTACATGGGAGCCCGAAGAGGCTATGCAAAAATAGTACCCAAATCTCTTCACACGTAAGATTTTCGGGGACGAAAATCCCTAAAGGGGGGAGAAATGTAACATCCCGAAATAGGGCCTAAACGGAATAGTGGTTGTGAAACCACAAATTTGAGGTAGAAAATTTTATTTTATTATCATTTTAAGGTCTATGGCATGATTGCATGATTGTGTGAAAATTTCGTTTAGAAATTTTATCGATAGAGGGTCCAATTTGATATTTAGGACTATATTGCAAAAGTTGTGAAATGTGTGTCCTAGTTCACAAAGGTATTAAGTATTTGTGAGTAATGGGTTTTTAGAATGGAGGTCCTTGGATAGTAATTAGACCATTATACTAGTTTGGACAAAAATACCTAAAGGAAAATAAAACACCATAGTTTTAATTAAGGGCATTTTGGTCATTTAGTTATTAAAATGAATTAAAAATAAAATTAAAAGCCAATATTTGTCCATCTTCTTCATTAGGCTGAAATTTCAAGGTTTCTCCATAGCTAGGGTTTGTTCCAAGCTTCCAAGCTCCATAGTAAGTGAGTCCAAGCCCTGTTTTTAATGTTCTTTATGTTTTTGGAGTCCCGTTAACTTGATTAAGCTTATTCTAGCAATAATTCAACCTAGGGTTCATAATTGGGAAAATAACCATAGGTGAAATTTGTGTATTTTGGTGTTTTATGATATAATATGAGGTTTTAAATTATGTAAGACAACTTTTGGTACTCGGTTTTAAGTGAAAACGAGTAAAAGGGCTTAATCGGTAAAAATACCTAATAGTCATAAGTACATGTTAGAGTGAGAATTTGATGTTGTCATAGAAGGGAAAAATGATTAGCATGTCATAAAACATAAGAAAATAGGATGAAGTTTAAATTCCGAGCCTTGGGGAAAAAGTGTAACTATGTAAAAGTTTAGGGGCAAAAATGTAATTTTCCCAAAGTTTGGGTCAAGGACTGTTTTAATAAATGTGAGTATTAAGTAAGCTAAATTTTTTTATTATAGATCAAGAAGAACAAAATCCAGAGTTAGACCGGGAAAAGAAAAAGATAGTGGACTAAATCGATATAATTGATCATATTTTGTTTCGAGGTAAGTTTGCGGTAAATAAATGCAATATTCTATTATTTTATGTTAATTTTGTTAATTTCCAGCATGTGTATATTTATTTTATGAAATTACTTAAAGAAGACTCAAGCATGAATTGACGGAGAAGTAATTTCAGAAAGTCCCGATTGAACCTTAGGAATGTGTAGGATACAAATGTCATGACATTAGGGTTTAAGGATACCATGTAAGATCATGCCAATGCATGGCATTTGGTAAGGTTTCTAAGGTAAGGAAATCGTGTAAGACCATGTCAAGACATGGCATTGATAAGTTACTATAAGACAAAGGTCCCATGTAAGACCATGCCAAGGCATGGCATTGGTGAGTTCATAAGGCAAGGATACCATGTAAGACCATGTCAAGACATGGCAATGGTAAGTTTCAAAAGGATACCACGTAAGACCATGACAATTCATGGAAATGGTAAGGTACTCACATATCCTTAGTATTCCAAGTGGTTCAACGGGAAAATTTAAAGAGAATATCAAGGTAAGGTAAGGTAAGATGAGTTATACTAAAAAGGTAAGACAAGTTCATGCTAGAAGAGCAAAGGTAAGTACATAATGTTCATGTATGCTTGATAAGGAAAAAGGTAAGTAAAATGTATTAATAAATTTGATTAAGTAAGTAAGTATCTAAGTAAGTGAGTAAGTGAAGAAGTTTAAAATATGTCTATGACAATTAATGAAGTTGCATTAAGTAGTATCATGCCAAGTAGAAAGATAATTCTGATGAATTTTGTTAATTATTTGCATACAAACTTACTAAGCTTAAGGCTTACCCCCTTTATTTTCCTTCTTTTTATAGTTTTGTCAAGCTAACTCGGGGATCGTAAAGTACGTCGGAGGTCCGAGCACACTATCACGAGGATTATTTTGGTATAGCTGGATGTTTCATTTTGAGTATGGCATGGATAGCATCGTAGTCATTTTATGTATATGATCTTATGATATGGCTGATGAATGGTATGTAAATGCTTGATAATGATTAGTTGTTGGAATGCCTAATCAAGGACATGTTTGGTGTTATGTATGCCTAAATGCTAGTCTTTCCATGGAAATCATGAAAAAGGTGAAATTAGCTTTAAAACAGTATCGGACAACAATAATGATGTGAATTTGGAAAATCACTAAAAATAGTAGAAATGGATTTAGATAGTGAATGTGATATATAATTAATGCTTGATGAGTCTATTTTCATATGGATGGAACAAAACAGGTATATGAGTTATATTTTATTAGATATTTAAATTTTTGTAAAATAGGGCTAGAGTGATTCCTGGATCCCCTGTTCTGACTTTGGAAATTCACCAAAAACTTTTAAAAGATAATTAAAAGCCGTGATTTACATGTACAAATTCCTTATTGAGTCTAGTTTTATGATAAACAAACGGCATAATAATTGAAACTCTGTACAGGGAGATATTTAATTCGTAATACACAGGGGTAAGAGTAGTCAAACCCTGAAACAGGGGAGACTTTAACTAATAAAGTGGACTATTTGGCCCAACCAAAAATTATATAAAATATTTAGTTGATAGATATATGAGTCTAGTTTCAGGGAAAATTTACGGAATTGGATTTCGAGTTTCGTAACTTGAGATATGAATTTTTAAGCGACTATGACGCAGTTAGCCAACTTGTCTGGAAGTTCTAAAATAAATTGTTTGAGCTGTTTAATTAATAAATTAAGTCCGTTAACACCTCGTGCTCGACTCTGGCGACAGTCTCGAGTTCAGAGCGTTACATCCAAGACTCATTTTCTTCCTTAAAAGTAGAAAACATTCCAAATCTTTTCATGGAAAAACCCTAAACTCTGAATCATTTTGCAAAATAGTACCCTCATTTGAAAGCTCATGCTTCAAGGGTATCAAAAATGTAAAAATCATCAAGAAAAACTATCAAAATCACTTACTTGTGAGGATTACAAGTTGCTGAAATTTTCAAGCTTTCAAACCCCCTTCATGGCTGATTTTCAGTGGAGAAAAAAGATGAAAAAGGGATGATATCATCTTTCATTTATTTACTCCTATTTTGTACATGCCATTATACCAAAATGAGATTTCTATTTATGCCAAAATGAGATAGTGGATAGTGTGATGGCTACTCCGACCGACATCCAAACTTCGCGAGCTTTGAGCACTATAAAACAGGGAAAAATAAATGGAGTAAGCATTTTATGCTTAGTAAGTTCGTGTAATGGAGAATAAACTTACCGATCTTATTTATTAATATAAGCACACATAAATACACATTCAATCAATTTTGGGTAAGTTACCTAAACACATACACTTATTCAAATAGTTAGTAACATAACCTCATATGATAACAAGTAAACATAGATGAGCTCATCACATTACAAGTTCCATAAAATTTTCACCTTTCTTTATTTCAAGATTCCTTTTTTCATTGAACTATTGAAATGCCAATGGACATCCGGTTAGTATACTCAAAAGTACCCCCTTGGTTACAAACTTAACAAGCACGCTCTCAAGCCATATATTATGTTATACGATTACCTGTCCAGGCTAAATCCTTTTTTAGGACATATGCTCTAAAGAGCTTAATTTGTTGCCCGTCCGAGCTAAATCCAATTTATAGCATATGCTCGAGCGGCTTATATCAGGATTACATGCCCAGGCTAAATTATTTTTACAACATGTGGAATATTATTCTCGTTCGAGCATATCACCTTAATCCATCGAATTTCAACGTTCAACCGAAACATAGAAATTTGTCCACATTTCACAACTTATGATTATTTCAAAAGGTATTTTATCTCATTCACATCAACACAATCATACAATTAGGTTCAAGCATTTAACATAGTTAAGTTACACGAACTTATGTTGAAAATGGTTTCTTTTTGGATTTCAACTAATCTGAGACCTTTTGCTTTCCTCGATCTAATTTCATAGTTGGCCTTTCTGGATCTTTTCAAGCTTGATAAGTTGTCTTCCTCTCTCTTAAGGTTTCCATGGAAATTTTGGGGAAGATGATATAAAATTAAATGATTATTTCTTTTTATTTAATTACCATCTTTTAATTTTAATGATTTCTAATTTAGTCCCTTGCCTTTTCTAATTTTTCGATAGATGAGTCATTAAAATATCTACTAACTACTCTTCAATGGTCTAATTACCATATAAGGACCTTAAGTTTTGAATTTCTTAGCTATTTGATACCTATAGCTACTAAAATCCAACTTTTTCATTTTATGCAATTTAGTCCTTTACCTAATTAACCACACAATAGATAAAATTTTTGTATCAAAATTTTCAAATGACCTTCCTATCATGACGCCAACCATAAACTAAAACTAAAAATAAATCTTTATTTTTAGCTCGGATTTGTGGTCCCAAAACTGTAGTTCCGACCACACTAGAATTGGGTTGTTACAGATTAGACCCCTCTCATTATTTTGACAAAGGATATTGAAATCTGACCTGATTTATCATATGAAGAGGAACTAGTTGAGATATTAGCTCAATGGTGAAAGAATTACGTAATAAGCGAGTTCCATTAGTGAAAGTATTGTGGTATAGTCATAGTGTTGAAGAAGCGACTTGGGAACCGGAAGAAATAATGAGATCTCAGTATCCCCACCTCTTTTCAGGTAAATTTTGAGGACGAAATTTATTAATAGGGAGAAATGAATGACCCGATAATCACGAGTATTGGAAAGCTTACTTTCGGGTCTCTGTTTTCATAAAATGGATTCGTAAATATTTATTAAAAATATTTACAAAGTTAGCCATGTGGTTAATTAGGTTTTGGTTAGGTGAATTAGCTTGAATTAAGAGTAATTATGTATAAGGATTAAATTGAATAAAGGATGAAAGTTTAATTATAGATTAAAGAAAAAATTAAGAGACTAAATAAGCAATTAAACCATAAATTTAAAAGTGGATGGTGTTGGATCAATACATATGTAAAAATAATAATCATATGTATATAATAATATATGTATTGCTTATTATTTAAGTAAAAACATATTATTATATTATTATAATTAAAATATAAAAAAATAAAATAAAGAAAATAAAGAAATGAAAAAGAAAGAAAGTTGAAAACGAACAGAGAAGAAAAGGGAGAAAGAAAAACAGAAAGAAAAAAGGAGAAAATTAGGGTTTCAAGGGTTCAAACTCAAATTGGTTAGTCAATTTACTTCATTTTCTTGTAATTTTTATGTTTTTAGAATCCTAGTATTAAATACTACTTAATCTATGTTGAATTTTTTGAAATTATTGAGTTTCTAAATGTTGTTCATGTTGGATAATTTAAGTATTTGGGGTTAAATTGATAGACTTTTAAGTTAGAAATGAAAAAGGGATTGAATTGTAAAATAAAGTATAAGTTTTGAGTTATAGGGACTAAATTAAAAAATTTTGAAATTTAGGGATTTAAGTGAAACTAAAGAGTTGAATTTATTAAGGAGTTGAATTTAGTCTAAAGTGGGAATTAAATGAAAATATGGAATTAATTTTAAAGAAATAAAGTTAGTTTCGTTTTAGGGACTAAATTGGAATTTAGGAAAAAGTTGAATATAAATTGAAATATTCAATGTGAAATTGTGTTGTATTGATGATTTTTAATTGTTTAATTTTTGTAGCTAAGGTGTTGCCAGAGACCTCGGCTAAGAAAGGAAAAAAAGTCAACGAAGAGTAATTCAGAAATTACGGTTTGTATTTCTATAATCCAAATTTAATTATTAACATTATTGTACTTTGATTTCTTGTATATGGTAAGTATGGAAGGTGAGAATTATTGTGTTTACAGTTGAGATGGATTGATTTGGTGTGTGATGAAATTGATATGAATATGTGATTATTGTGGAAATTGAACATTGGATTTTGATATACTTGAAAAGTGAATTGAAACCCTATTAACGGTATGAGGCTGAGTCAGATATAGATGGCATGCCATAGGAATTGAAGTGTTTAGGGATACTTCGACTTCGAGTCAATGAGACATTGGGTGTCACATTATTACTTTGGATAAATTTGATGAGGTACTGGGTACCAATTTACTTCGGCAAGGCTGATGAGACACTGGGTGTCAACTTGTTACTTCAAATTATCCGATGAGGCACTGGGTGCCGAATTGGTGTATTTTGGTTGGATACATGTATCTGTCCGAGTCCAAGTCGTGTTAATAGAGGTAATTGAATTAAACAGTGGCATGATTGATATTGAATGATGAATTAAGATATGGATAGAAATATATGAATTGTTAATTTATGAACTAGCTACAAATGAACAACATTGTTGTTCAAATGAATTGAGTTTATATTGTGAAAAGCTATCTGCGATAGCAAATGATAAGAATCGAATGTGTTATAAATGTATTTCTATGAATTGATTAATTGTATAACTATGATTATTGTATGATTTAATGTATATGTTATATTAATATACCTTGAAGCATTCGGATTATAGAAATACCACTAAGTTCATACTCAGCATACAATTTGTTTCCGTGCACTGGTTAGGTGTTAAAGACGATCGTTGATTCGACATCCACAACAATCCTGATCTCAAAACATGGTGATGTATATTTCTTTTTGGTAATGGCATGTACCTGGGATGTCTAATGTTTGTCATTTTGAAAAATGATTGTAAATGATGTTATAAGATGTTATTGGTTGCTTATATATATGTTATGTTGAGGTTAATAAGGGATGTATGAGTAAATGCATAAGTGAGTATGATATAGGCATATTTGAGTTATAATTTACATAATTTTAGAAATAGCTTGAATGAAGTTTTAATGGATTGTTTTGATAATAGATATGAAGTATCTATGAAGGAACATTGATTAGGTCATTAAGTTGATTGTTTTGACATATTTTAGATGTTTTTGAATGTGTTTTGGATTGGTTGAACGATTGGTTTTTGAGTTGCTTATTGTTAAAGTTTGCAGGGTATGGCAAACTTGATGCTTAAGGTTCATTTTGAGTCCACACGGCCAGACACACGGGCGTGTGACTGGACCGTGTGAGACACACGGCTAATAGACGGGTGTGTGACTGGACCGAGTGAGACACACAACTAACACACGAGCGTGTGATTTGGTCGGTGTCCCCTACAACCTTAAAATTTCAAAACAGAATGCCCAGGTAATTTCACATGGGTAGAGACATAGACGTGTCTCTCTGTCGTGTGAGACACACTGCCTAACACATAGGTGTGTGGTTGGCCATGTAACCTAAATCAGAGAGTTACACGAGGTCGGACACATCCTGAGGCACGGGCATGTCTAATGGCCATACGGTCGTGTCCCTTGACCACACGGGTACCCAGGAAAAATTTTGAAATTTCACAAAAAAATTCCTATAATACCCGATTTGTTTCTAACAAATATTTTGGACCTTGAAGGCTTAATAGAGGGACAATATGATTAAATTATGATGTGTATGTTTAATAATTGTGTAAATATTCGTATTTGATATAACCCTATTTCAGTGACGAATAAAGGTTAGGGGGTTATTTTATGTCGAGACCATGTTAGACATATATTGACTCCTTTCAACTCGAAGTCGATTATGGTTTTATGTTCAATTACGCAATCCATCCCTAAGATCACGTTGAATCCATAATATGGTAACTCCATCAAGTTAGCATAAAATACTTGACCTTGAATCATTAGTAGACACCTACGATACACTTTATTTACCAACACACTGTCCCCAATGGAACTAGTGATAGTCACACCCTTATCTATCATTTCCACAAGGATTCCCAACTCACAAGCTAGCTCGCTTAAAACATATGAGTGTGTGGAAATAATGCCAATCAAGGAAAGCAATGTAATAGTTCGTAAAGTGAAGGTTTCTGTAATGACATTGGTGGCACCTTGCAAATGTGGTTCCCTCACAGCATAAACTCGTGCGAGGCCTCCTGTCTCATCTTAGGTTGTAACAATGGGAGCCAAAGTTTGTTGCCTAACTTTTCTTGTTTCACCACATCCACCTTTTACTCATCTAAGAGCACCAGCTCGCACTTGAGTAGAGGTCATAGTCTGAACTTGCAATCTCTTCTACCGTTCTGGACAATTCTTAATCAAGTGGTCCTTGGAACCACACTTAAAATCACCCACAATCAATTTACAACATCCACCAGGATGTCTTTGCTCACAGTGCTCGCAAAGTGGCCAACTCACAGGTTGGTGTGAACCCTTCTTTCCATCCTGGGTGTTGTTCCGTTCCCTGGAATGATCCAATTTGAAACTTCTCTTAACATTCTTGCAGAAATTTCACGAGTCACAATCCCTTTTGGATGCTCTCCCAGACACTTGTTTTCTTGCTCCAACTTTAATTTCTAGAGACTTAATCTCTTTGATGGCTTTGGTGTTGTCAACCAATTCGTCGAAGTTCAGAGTGTCATGAGTCACAAAATAATGTTGGATATCATGATGCACTCAAAAGCAAAACTTTGGGCAGTGATCCTTCTCTTATGAGACCATATTTGCTGCATATTGGCTTAGTCGCACAAATTTTGCCCCGTACTTAGAATAGATAAATTTTCCCATGATTCACGGTAGCTCCTTGTTTTACAATGTTCCATCAACGATGAGCTTTTTTGGTGAGTAAGGACACAGTGCATCCTAACTTCTCATGATAAGAACATGCTATCTTTTCAAGGATTTTCTCAATACCCTCAAGCCAATATTCATCCTTGGTATGATTAGATCCTCTAACACCACTTAATTCTTTACCATTTGGAGCTCACAGACGCTCCAGTGGCAATCCATCGAGAGCAATGTTGGTACCAGCAGCTCGATGAAAAGCCCCAAGCATAGCTTGCACTAGTGGCTCCATTCCATCTTCCAGAAAATTTTCCCTGCGAGGTCACTCATGTGTAGCCGAAGTCCTATCACCTTCAGAGGGGTTTGCAGCCTCATTCACATGGTTCACATTCACTCTACGGGGAGACATTCTTGCTTACTCTAAATGTACAAGAGACACTAGCTTAGGTAAGACATCAAACACACTTAACTGGGTATCCATACTTACAGACATACTTGCGAACACAGTTCACACACAATAGACATACAAGCGAACATAGTTTACCAAAACACTACTATTTACTGGAATGGCGAACAACAGAGGGATGATTCGAGACATAAAATTGCAAAAGATGCAATCAAACTAGGTGATCTGTTCCAGTCCCACCCCAACAAAGCAGTCATACACATACATACAGAGCACTTCAAATTCCATAATCCAACGGACTTACCTTATCAATCATGGTGAACTTACTACGCCAAACTGGCAAAAATGTCTCTCCACTCTAGCGAATTCACCTATCTACCTGGTGAATCAACTTAGCTGGCTCAATCTTGATGGACTTAAACCTGGATAGCTTTGATACCAACCAATGTTAAGGCTAGCTCTGATACCAACTAATGTAACACTCAAACTCGGTCGAGTTGGTTAGTCCTAAATTTGGCAAGCTACATTAGCAACAGAAGTGACTTTCCATTAACTGCCAACCTAACCTCCAAAACACCAGATAACTACAATATATAATGTATTATGTTATAACATAGCAACGAATTAAATCATACATAGAATATAAAACATGCGAGATTATCCAACAAATAGAGAAAAGGTTATCAAGCAAACGAGCTTCACAACAAAAAAGTTCATTCTTACAAGGTTCTCGTATTTATATAGGGTTTACTAAATAATAAGTTATCACAACTAAGGGTTCACATGCATAATGTGGTTGCAAACATACATGGGTCACAATAAAACTGGCTCCTATATGATATTAAGTCATACTCTAGAAAAATTAAAAGAATACAACATGGTACACATGCAATGAGAAATAAGGAAACATCAAACTTTGTTTATACCAAAGAGAAGAAATTAACAACATGGGTTTAATTCAAGATTTCACAAAGTAAAATAAATCAAACTTAAGAAAATTTGTTCCAATAATAGAAGAAACTATAATAAGACTAAGCTCACACAATTACTCTCATCGTTTTTATCCTCGGGTTTAGTAGTATCTCTTCAGGGTCTAGCCTGGCCTAAGTCATCTATCTCGCCACTGCCATCTGCGACCTACTTACTTACGAAGTAAGAAAAGAGTCGATGAGTTCATTGATAACTTAGTGTATATTCAGAAAGCATCATAGTATGCTTAAAATATGAAGATTAAAATATAAAAGGACTTAGTATGAAAATAGTTTTGTGTGCAACGTTCACTGTGAAGGTAGGAGACCTAGTTCGCAGATCATGCTTGTCAAAAAACATATAAGTTTGTAAAATAGTTTCAAATGTGCTTGTTAAAAATCATACTTAAAAACTTTGGCTTATTCTTGCATAGCATGAAATATGCTCTTATGCTTGTCTTATTAGAATCATTGAAGAACATATACCATGTTTTCAACACTTATCATAACTGGTCTTACCTTATCTGTTGGATATGTTGGTCTCCTTATAATGCCTTAGAATGACTCAAAGAGTCCTTAACATGTCCTATAAGTGTAGCATAAAGTTAAACTGTAACACCTTTTAGACAGACTTAGAAGTTTCGGTCATGTGAAGAGAAGGATCACCAATATTCTGTGGAATTAGGGATTTGCTAAAATTTATACAAGCTAGTGTTGGCTAAAAGTTGTGTGAGCAAGGAGTTTGCTAAAAGAGTATCAAAAAAGGTGTTCACCAGTAGCAGTGCGCAAAAGTAATAGAAAGGGGACTCTTTAGTTTCTCTACGATGGAGGGTCGCCTGTTTGTGTTGCGAACTTGTTTTCACTAGTTAAAGTTGTGAACTGGAGGCTAAGTTGTGAAGTTGTGTTCAATGGTTAAAGATACAATCAAACTCAAATTAGGAAACATGGATTTAGTGTATCTATGAATTCTTTACGTGTAAATAACAACTTTTCTAATCTGATTAGAGTATCTTAAGATTTCCAAGACTCTTAGGTGTATAAATAAGACACTTAAATTCTGTGAGTTCTTCATTGAATACTTTGTTTTCAAAGTCTCTATTCCTAGTTTGGATTGTAGCTCTCAAGGTAAATCCCTAACTTGTTAGGTGTGATTGTCCAGGTTCGCATTGCATAAATTATGCATGTTTTGTTTTGTCTAAGTAATATATGTGTGTATTGTTGCGAACCAGTCAAACCGTCTATCAGCAAGGATAAGGGCAAAGCTTAACTTGTTTAAGTTCTCCATTTTTTGGTGAGTGATCGGGCTCTATTATGAGTATGTTCTTTACTAATAATTTAAATGTGTCAGTGGTTTGGAATTATTTTGAATATGGTAATTGCTATGATTTTCAGTTTAACTGAATATGTTTTCTAAGAATTATGCTTTCGAAACAAGTTTAAAGGTAAGTTATTGAATAGCTTTCTTTTAGACTACAATACTCTTTTTTCAATTACGATTTGAAAATATGATTTTAGCATAGTTTGTGCATGCTCTTATAGGAGATAAGGTTTTCAAAGAATGTTTGAAGAACGGTTTTACAAGTTGTGTACTAGCAAAGCTCCTCCATGAGCTAAGGATAAGCTGTGTATCAACATAGCTCCTCCGTGAGCTTATGGACAAGTTGTGTATCAACGAAGATCCCCTGTGAGCTCATGGATAAGCTGTGTATCAATAAAGCTCCTATATGAGCTAAGGGTAAGTTGTGTATCAGCGAAGCTCCTCATGTGAGCTTAAGTGATTATTAACTAAGTTCTCAATGAACTCACCCATTCATCTATTACTCTTTCTTAAGTAAGTAGGTCGCGGACGGCATAGGCAACGTTGATGATTGGGCAAGGATGTTCCTATGCAGATATCAATGAACCTGGGTTAACGCCGATGGGATTTTTGTTATGGGTTTTAGATATGTTTATGATTTCATGACTCTGACAATGTTCTTTAAAGATTGGTTAATCTATTCTGTTTAGTTTTCTTCTTTATTGCAAACCATGTTTTAAGTACTTAATATTTCATAAATAAAGCCAATGTTATTCATGCATGAGAATACTATGTTAGGATACGTCTAAGTTAGACTTATAAACTATTTCATACTCTACATGTTGCGTGCTATATTTACAAGAGAAACCCTGTAATGATTGCTAAATTTACATGTGTACCCCTGTACTGTTTATTTTATCACTTGCGAACCACTAGTAAAATATGTGAACCTTTGTATGTACGTATGCGAACCAATAAATGTGTGAACCCATGTATTTTCATCAACCCTACAAAAGTTTAAAATCCTTGCATGCATGATCCTTTTAACTACGAAGCTCATACCTACGCTATGTGTTTCATGCAAAGTCTTTTATGTATTCGCCTATCTGTTATACTAAGATGCGAACACAAATGCGAACTATGATAATGTTTAATGAAAGTCTAAGTTGTGCTAAGAAATCTTAAGTATATTGGTATGAGACATTTGAACCTGCTTATGATGTTTTTGTAGCTCGTATGTTTGCTTGCAGTTTCCGCTGTTGTGTTTTGATATAGCGTAAATTTTGCTAAGACCTAAGTGGTGTGTTGGAGGTTAGGTTGGGAGATTAATGGAGCATAGCT
This sequence comes from Gossypium hirsutum, assembly GCF_007990345.1. Taxonomy (NCBI): domain Eukaryota; kingdom Viridiplantae; phylum Streptophyta; class Magnoliopsida; order Malvales; family Malvaceae; genus Gossypium; species Gossypium hirsutum. Next base: position 49,701,861 of record NC_053424.1, read on the forward strand.
TGACATTCCCTTATCTCTCTACATATCCCATGGCCTCAACGCCCAAATCACAGAACTTGTAGGTGCGTACACACAATTCTTTGGCATACCAATATATCTAGCATAAAGCTCACAAAGGAGCTTGCACAAAATACTTATCACATAGAACATGCATAGGGAGCTTTCTTGGAAACACTTGTTCTCATAAAGATAGCACAAAAGCTCATAAAAAAATAGTTTATAAAACTGTACTTTAAACACATATCTTTAAAACATAGGCTCACATAGGAGCTCATATAAAAGATAACTTTAAAAAATAACTTGAAAACATAACATGAAAACATAGTTTATATAAAAGCTTACTATTGGAGCTTAGTTTAAAACCTTAAGTTTTTGGAAAACATAGCAATACATAAATACTGAATAACATAATACTTAACACACATCTAGAAATTACTGGGCATTCTTTCAAACCCATGATTTTCTGAAAACATAATGGTTTACTGATAACTCTGAATTATATAGATTTTTAGAGCACCTTTTAACTTAGAATTTGTGTAAATCCCTAGTATTTTGATAGTTAATTATGTGTTATTAGTAGAAATTGAGAATATTTACACAATTAAAGTAAGATTATAATTTTTGAGTAGTTAGGTGCTAATATTACATAATTTTACTTTATGTTGTTGCATTTTGAAAATTGCATAATTTTTGCTAAAATGGTTGCAGCTTGACACATGTACATAAGCTGAATATCAATCAGCATGGGGCAAAAAAGCTTGAGTATTGGACTCTAGAAAATTAATTCTAACCCAGCTTGGAAGTGGATTGATGAATGGAACAAGTCTACTATTCACATTGAAGCCCAAACCATCCATTAATGGGGAAAGTGTAACACCCCTCACCCATATTTAACGCCAGAATAGGGTTATGGAGTATTACCGAGCTTATAACACATTTTAAACATACATTTTACATACAATTAATCAAATCATATACATTTCATTCACCAATAATCATTTAGTCCCTAATACGAGCCTACGAGGCCCTAAACATGAATTGGGAGAGGTTCGGGACTAAATCGATAACTTTGGAAACTTTTTGAACACTTAAGAAATTTTCTCAAAACAGGGGACACACGCTTATGTCTTGCCCCGTGTAACTCTTTGACTTGGATCACACGGCCAACACACACGCTCGTGTGGCTGGCCCGTGTGCCCTAAAAATGGCTATACACACCCGTGTGCCAGGCCGTGTGCTAGGCCGTGCCAAACCTGTAGGGTATACTGACTTATGCCACACGGCCAAGTAACATGCTCGTGTCTGAGGCCGTGTGGAGCATACTAACTTGATTTTAATTTTAGACACATGGCCATGTAACATAATTGTGTGTCACACATGGCTGAGACACATGCCCATGTCTCTGCCCGTGTGGACAAACATAGGTTATTTACCAAGCCGTTTTGTCACCCAAACTTATGCTCACCTACATCAAACACAAATGCACCAAAACATAACATCAATAGGCATTTAAACCAGCCAATTTAAACATAAATCATGCACTTCTATACTTCCATTATACATATATACATATACACAAATCACCAAAATATGCTATACTATTTGTACCAAACTTTACTTCCTCATTTCATCAATATGACCATTATCAACTATACATCATTTGTTCTATTTTCTCTAGTATGTTAATCAATCAAAACTTGGCTATTAGATATCTATTACGCTAACTATCCACAAGCATCACATGTCCAACTTTCAAAACATCACACAAGCCACATACACATATATATACATGACTCAACATACCAAAATAACCCAAAATAAGTCACCACTCTTGGCTATATATACAAACCAAAATATAAACATTTACAACCCATTCCAAATGGCACAACACATTACCAAATATACCAAAATGACCAAGTCCCAATACATGCCATATACTCAAAACATCAGCTCAAAAATACCACATTGATAATTGGATGATGTGATGTAGTCTTCGACAATCCCCGAGTTTGAGCTAGCTTTAATATCTCTATAAAATATGGAAAAATAACAAAGTAAGCTTTATAGCTTTGTAAGCTTGTATGAAATAAACTCAATCTTAACATGAATATACAAATCATCAATTTAAACATAACAACATATAATTCATTTAACTAACAAACCTTTCACATTTTCAGCCATAATCTTATATATGAACTTCACAACTTCTTCGATTTATGCTTAAACGGTTTATGTACATACCTGTACTATCTCATATCAAACTCATACCCAACCATGTCTTTCATTTACCCGTTGAACCATTCAGAATACTATCAAATACATGGGAAACTCACACCCGAAGTGCAACATATATAGCCGAAGCTATCTCAATCTCATATCACATATATTGCTCACACTAGAGCTATCAACGGGCCTGCTCACATAAGCTATCAGTCGAGACGTAGCAACATGGTGCTGCTCACACAAGCTATCAAGTATCCGTAACACATGCCAGTATACTCAGCCGCCGATAGAATGTACAGGACTAGCACCCGAATCACATAATCACAATAATCCCCTAATGACATGTCACTAGTATCCAAAACTATTCCTAAGGTAAAATATGTTATTAAATTGTGATGAATGGTTATAGAAGCTGAATATGTGAAATTGAGAAGGTTTCGATAATGCAAAGACATCAGAAAGCCCTGTACAAGCCATAAGAATAGTTTGGATACATATGTCATGACATAGGATTTTCGATATGTGATTTTGTGTCAGACCATATCTAGGACGTTGGAATCGATTTGAGATTTACATGTAAGACCATGTCTGGGACATCAGCATCGTATTTGATTTCATGTAAGACCCTGTCTGGGACAGAGGCATCGATATTTGATTACAAGTAAGACCATATCTTGAACGTTGGCATTGTACGAGCTTTGATAAATCGTAATTTATACATATTTTTACCCCATGTTTAACGCATTTTATGGATGATTTTCCATTAGAATTGGTGAATTCGATGCTCCTAATACTTTAATTTCATGTTTTACACTTAAGAGAGCATAGGAGAGCGAAAAGAACGAGAAATGGGCCAAAAAACGGAGAAAATGAGCCAACGTACGAACTCAACACGGCCTGGACTTCCTCACATGGGCAGCCCACATGGCCGTGTCAATCTGGTAGAATCGAAGCACAACTCACACGGGTATAGCATATGCCCGTGCCATTCTAACAGGCTCGAACACGGCCTAAAGTAATCGTACACGGGCGTGTCACACGGGCGTGTCCCTGCAGAGCCCAAGTTGAGTCTAATTCAGAAAAGGCCATTTTTTAGGGCTTATAGGCATTTGAAAGCCTATAAATACACCCTAGAAGAGGAGAAAAGAGGGCCCCAAGAAGGAATTACTCCAAGGAAATTCGTAACCCTCTCCTACAGTTCCCCCGAGGGCCCTAAGAAGAGCTTTTTCAAAAACTTCAGGCTCGACCCTTAATTGCGGGCCGCTGCATCGACTGGGCTGCCATAGAACAAGTTCAGATGGTTGATACGATTCGGGCTCTCCTAACCACGACCCTTGGGAGTTGCTCTTCGGGATTATTGAGCTAACATACCTCGAGCTCACAATGGAACTCTGCTCAACGTTCCATCTTCAAATTGTAATGACACGGTACGATGATCCCGGCACGGTCCAGTTTCGCTTAGGTGGGTTAATCAGCCAGCTAAGCGTCCCAGAGTTTGGTGCTGCATTAGGCTTATATACGGAGGAGTTCAAGGAGGAGAATGAACTACATGTTCTCAGTCGCCACATACATTTCTCTCCCTCGAAGTGCTGGCACACTTTGTCCCCTAGCACGGCCTCCTACAATCCTAGTTGCTCCAAGGCATCAGTTCTGCCACCATCCCTGAGCTACTTACACGCTATTTTAGCTTACACAATTACAGGAAGGCGAGAGAGCACTGGCATCATCAACACCCACGACGTCTACTTCTTATGGTGCATCTCGCAAGGGCACGCCATTGACCTTGCCTATTTCATCGCCCTTACGATTCAGCACCAGACAGAGCGGCATAGGAAGGGGGTCATCTCCTTTGGCCCCTACGTGACCCAGCTGGCGTGACACTTCAGGCTCCTCAACACCGTGGCCCAAGAATCATCCCTCACCTTCATCGGCCAAATGCCTCCACAAGGTATCTCGAGCATGCTTAGCATGAGGATGATCGAGAGGCGCCAAGGAACTTACCCTCTCCAGTATCGTCTAGCCCAATCTACCGATGAAGGAGGCCTACGAGGACATTCCTGATGATGTCCCCCCACAACACGAGGGCCCACCGACTCAGCCACCACCACCCTCTTGTCCAGTTCATGCGGCGGCCTCATATGTTGACATCTCTGAGCGCCTCATCCGATTCGAGCAGTAGTGTTTTCAAAAATTTGACAACATTGATGCTACTCATCAGCAGATTTGTCAGCACCTCCACATATCATCGCCAGTCCCACCTTGCGAACCATCCAGCGATGAAGATGTTTAAAAACATTTATTTATTATTTTATGTTTTTAAATTTTTATTGAAACTACTTTTTATTTTTATTAGATTTTAGAAATTTTATTTTTAATTATTAAATTCGGTTATTCCTTTTTGAGTAATTATTCTTCCTAATATCTCCTAAAAAGTTCCTGACTTTATCACAGTTATATAGAGTTCTTAAGCTTATCATCACATAGGAACTAAAACTCCACCGGGAAAGGTTCTCCACGACTGCCATGTCCTGATCGACCACGACCATAGCTACCACTAGATATAATATTCTCTTGGCGCAAGACTTATGGACTAATGAACCTCTACGACCGCCGGAGTATCCTCCTCCACTCTCAAACCAATTACTCTCCAAAACTCTAGTTTGAAAAATTCATCATACAGGAAGTTTCACTTCTCTCCCTATCTTATTTTTATATTCTTTAATATATATCTTTGTACATTGAGGGCAATGTACATCTTAAGTGTGGGAGGGGCATTCATTTCATTATCAGAAAAATCCCTGAATAATTACCTTATTCTCTTGAAAAACTCTCATATCATATTTAGGAAAAATTTTATGATTTTGATTGATATATCTTGAATTAAAACATAGGGATTTATGCATTGATGGTTTAAACTTTAAGACATTGAAGAATCAAGCATGATAAGTTGATTTTTAAGAATTTAAAATTATAGGTTGTTTCCCCAAGTCTAGGTATTACTTTGAATTGGAATTCACGAGTCTAAACATCAAAAAGCCATAATTTTTATGATATTTTTGAGCCTTTTGAGCATCTATTAATCCTTTCATGCTCACTTTTATTATTGCTTTGAGTGCGTTAGTATTGAACTGTTATTTTAGAACTTGCTTGATTATGCATGTCGAGACCACACCATTTGATTTGATATATCGAAATGATTAAGGCACTTAGGATTAACCCACTCATGCCATGAAAAGCCTACCTCCACGATTAACTCTTAGTAAACCTCTTTGAGCCTAACAAGCCATTCTTTGTATTAACCTCAATATTGACCCGTAACGCATTATTGTTGAAATCCCCCAAATTTGATCCCTATTTTTGTCGAGATTTAAGTTGAAGAAATTTCTTAGCTATGTCTTGTTTGTAATAAGTTAGTCTATGAATATTTAACTTGTTCTTAAAAAAAACACTATGTATACATATCTGTAATTTAATATTCTGAGAGAAGCTCTGTTGTACACAAGTGAAGATTAACTCTTTTTCTAGTTAGGCATTTTTTCAATTCAATCTCGATTCTAACCCTTTCTTTCAGCTTGTGACCACCCCCCCTAACCAAGCCTCACTACAACCCTCTAAAGACCTTTTGATTGATGTATCATCTTAAATTATAGTGGTGGAGATTTGATTTTCATGCAAGCCTATGGTAATGACTTTTCATTATTGACTATTGAGTGCTTCATTTATTGTCCTTAAACACCTCGAGTGATTTGAGTGAATCTTTAGTGAGGATGTGAAACTATATGATATTCTGAATCAAAGGTACTTACTTAGATGCGAAGAGACACCTATGTTTGCATGATTAAATACTCAACTTGGAATGTTTGAAACTTTTATGTTCTTTTAGTTGAATTCTCAATGTATGATTACCTATGGATTATTTTGAGATATTACCGATAAGAATTATAAGTTGAGGAGAATTTATTTTGATTATGAGTTGATGATTTTGGTTGAGGACAAGCAAATGCTTAAGTGTGAGGGTATTTTGATAAACCGTAATTTATACATATTTTTACCCCATGTTTAACGCATTAGAATTGGTGAATTCGATGCTCCTAATGCTTTAATTTCATGTTTTATACTTAGGAAAGCATAAGAGAGCTAAAGGAATGAGAAACAACCCAAAAACGAAGAAAATGAGCCAAAATACGAACTCAACACGGCCTGGACTTCCTCACACGAGCAACCCACACGGTCGTGTCAATCTGGCAGAATCGAAGCACAACTCACACGGGTATAGCACATGCTCGTGCCATTCTAACAGGCTCAAACACGACCTAAAGTAATCGCACACGGGCGTGTCACACAAGCGTGTCCCTACCGAGCCCAAGTTGAGTCCAATTCGGAAAAGGCCACTTTTGAGGGCTTGTAGGCATTCCAAAGCCTATAAATACACCCTAGAAGAGGAGAAAAGAGGACACACAGAATAGGGAGCAAGAAATTACTCTAAGGAAGTCGATTGATTCATCTCAGAAGCCGGATTCATCATCAAGACTAAAGATCTCTCCTCAATTCCCCTTCAGAAATTTTGGGTTTTCTTTATGTTTTGGATTCTTTATTTTTCTAAGATGTTTTCTTATTTAGTTATGAACTAAATCCCCTAAATACCTAAGGGGAATGAAACCTAAGACGAATATTGTTATTATTTTCTGAATTGTATGAGAAATATTTAACTTATTCTTAATTCTTGTTTTGATATCCCAGGATACTGATTCAAGTTAAGCTCTTATTCAGAGGAGAAATAGACCCTGTCTGTAATATCCTGAATAGGGCTTAATCGGAATAGTGGTTTCGTGACCACAAATCCGAGATACAAATAATTATTTTACAATGATTTTGATGTTTATGATATGATTGCATGATTGTGTGAAAATTTCGTGATGAAATTCTATGCCTAAAGTGCTTAAATTGAAAGTAGGGACTAAATCGAATAAGTTGCAAAACTTGCATTCTAGAAGTTTTTAGTATGAAATTGTTTTGGAATATTAATGAGGAGGTCTTAAATAGCAATTTGACCAATTTTAAGTTCATGGACAAAATTAGGACATGGAAGGAATTTTTGGAAAGTTTAGTAGTAAGGGTATTTTGGTCATTTAGTTATTAAAATGAATTAAAAACAAAATTAAAAGCCAATTTTTGTCCATATTCTTCATTAGGCCGAAATTTCAAGGGTTCTCCATAGCTAGGGTTTGTTTCAAGCTTCCAAGCTCCATAGTAAGTGATTCCAAGCCCCGTTTTTAATGTTCTTTATGTTTTTGGAATCCCGGAAGCTCGATTAAGCTTATGCTAGAAATATTTCAACCTAGGGTTTATATTTGGAAAAATACTCATAGGTGGAATTTGTGTATTTTGATGTTTTATGATAGAATATGGGGTTTTAAATTATGTTAGACAACTTGTGCTACTCGGTTTTTAGTGAAAACGAGTAAAAGGGCTTAATCGGCAAAAATACCTAATAGTTACAAGTATATGTTTGAGAGAGAATTTGATGTTGCCATAGAAGGGAAAAGTGATCAGCATGTTATAAAACATAAGAATAAGGAATAAAGTTTAATTCCCGAGCCTAGGGGCAAAAGTGTAATTATGCAAAAGTTTAGGGGCAAAAGTGTAATTTTTTAAAGTTCGTATTAAATGCTGTTTTGATAAATGTATGTATTAAATAAGATTAATTTGGTATTATAGATCAAGAAAAACGAGATTCAAGTCGTGATCGAGGAAAAGAAAAGATTGTGGACTAAATTGCAAAATCTTTATATTTTGGTACCAAGGTAAGTTCATGTGTAAATAATGTAGCATAAATGTTATTTTTAAGTTATTAATGTTAATTATATGATATGCTGATTTTTAATCGTGAAATATTATGCTTTGTGGTTAATGTTGAGTAATATGCAAATTATGTTTACTACTTGATAAATATGAATTGCTACCGAGTATCGGTTCTGATATTCCATGGAAGATGGCAAATGTGAGATCAAGGGAAAAAGCCCGTTTGAACCTTAGGAATAGATTAGGATACAAGTGACATGTCACTAGGATGGTTGAGCATCCGAACTCGTTGAGTTGAGTCCGAGTTCACTTGTGGATGCAAATGTCCGAACTCGTTGAGTTGAGTCCGAGTTCGTGAGATGTAACTAGGCATCCGAACTCGTTGAGTTGAGTCCGAGTTCATTTATGGATGTGAACGCCCGAGCTCGTTGAGTTGAGTCCGAGTTCACTTAGGGGCGGGGTACATGATTTCTTGATTACATATGTGGCACTTATGTGCAAATTATCCATGTATCCGAGTTATATTCCGATGTGTTCAACGGGTGAAATTTCTAGTGAAATGGAAGAACACTTAAGATGCAAGCGATGTTTTGGTAAGTGTTGTGAAATGGACACTTTGGACAGGTATGTTCTTAACCCTCGGGTTGAAAATAGATACAACAACGATAAGGTGGTAAGATGATGAATGATGTTTAAAGATGTGATATATGTTTTGGTGGTACCATGCTAAAGTTGTTTGGTATATTTGTATTGTTATGTTACTTGTTATTTACATATGAACTTACTAAGCATTTATGCTTACTCCTTCCTTTTCATTCACTATAGTTTTGAACAAGCAGGCTTAGGAATCGGGACAGGTCGAAAGTTCGATCACACTATCCAAAGGACTTTTATCTTGGTAAATGGCTTGTACAACTACTTAAGTATGGCATGTATAGCAATATACCTATTTTGTGTAAATAATTTTATGATATGGCCATGTTTGGTTGAGAAAATGTTTGATATTGATAAGTCATGGTGATGGCTAATTTAGATCATGTTTGACATCATGGAAGTTTAACAGGTTATCTAGTTCATAAAAATTCATGGAAAGATGAAACTTGCCTTAAAACAGAATATTGCTGCAGCAATGAGATGAATTTGAAAAATCACTAAAAATAGTATAAATAGAACTAAATGATGAGTAAGTTATGAAATTGAAGCTTAATGAGTTTATTTTCATATGGATTGAACAAAACAGGAATATAAATTATATTTTATGAGATATTTAAACTTTTGCGAAACAGGGCCAGAGTGATTTATGGATCCCCTGTTCTGACTTTAAAAATTCATAATAAATTTTACCAAAATAATTAGAAGTTTTTATTTATATGTACAGATTCTTTATTGAGTCTAGTTTTAATAGAAACAAACCTCATAGTCATTGAAATTTTGTATAGAGATATATCTGATTCGTAATACACAGAGGTCAGAGTAGTCGAACCCTGAAATAGGGGATACTTTAATTAATAACCTGTACTAATTGGCCCAATAAAAAATTCTAGAAAAAAATTAGAAAATATATATATGAGTCTAGATTCAGGAAAAATTTACAGATCTTTATTTTGAGTTTCTTAACTCGAGATATGATTTTTCTTGTAACTGTGACGCGAGTAGCTAGAAAGCTGTGAATGTAGAAACAAATGATTTGAAGTTCTTAAATTGATAAATTATGTTCGGTAACCCCTCAAGCTCGACTCCGGTGATGGTCTCGGGCATGGGGGCGTTACATTTAGTGGTATTAGAGTAGGTTTAGTCGGTTCTCGGACTACATGTTGTATGTACGGATTTTGCTATACATGCCATATGTATGAATTGTGATAGTGTGAGGACTTCTGACATTTTTAAATGATTTTTATATAGTAAATGGATCCCGATCCAGCTGTGGCAGATGAAGTAGAGAGTAATGCGCCAGCTCCGGCTGAAGGGACAGCGCCGACTGAAAACCCACCTCCTACTGTTGGTCAGGAAGGAGGAGAAAGGGATCGGGAAACCTTTCTCCAAATGATGAGTGCATGGTACACTGAGTTCGTTCGTACGAACCCAAATGTACGACCTCCCCCACCTCCCCCAATTCCTCAACCTATGCCTCCAATGCCTCAAGGAGTGGATATGATAAAATTTCACAGAACCCCTGTTGATAGAATTTGTAAACAAGGGGCTGAAGAATTTAGAGCAAATATTGATGATGATTCAGAGAAAGCAGAGTTCTGGCTTGAAAATTCTATCCGGGTATTTGATGAATTATCTTGTACACTTGAAGAATGTTTGAAATGTGCTACATCTTTGTTGAGAGATTCAGCCTATAATTGGTGGAAGACTTTGATTTCGGTGGTACCGAAAGAGAGGGTAACCTGGGAATTCTTTCAAGAAGAGTTTTGGAAGAAATATATTAGTGAAAGATTTATTGATCAGAAATGTAAAGAGTTTCTTGAGCTGAAGCAAGGTAATATGACAGTCTCAGAATATGAAAGAGAGTTTGTTCGATTGAGTAAGTATGCCAGGGAATATGTTCCTACAGAAGCCAAGATGTGCCGACGATTTGAAGACGGGCTCAACGAAGACATTAAAGTATTTTTCGGGATCCTTGAACTGAAAGAAATGGTAGTCCTAGTTGATCGAGCTTGTAAGGCTGAAGAACTACTTAAAGAGAAGAGGAAAGTAGAGGCTGAGACACGAAATTGGAAGAAAAGGCCAATGAGTAAGGCACCTTCACAGCAACCCGGAAAGTCAAGAAATATGAATCCTCGTTCCCAAGTTTCAGCTGGGCAATCATATGGAAATTTTAAGAAGCAGAATGTGGGTCCTAAATCTCAGAATACTTCTACAGCCAGTGTAGGGAACTCGAGATTTGTTAAACCCGAGTGCCAGCGGTGTGGTAGAAATCATTTTGGTTCGTGCAGAGCAAATGAATGTTTTCGATGTGGTTCTCTGGATCATTTTATTAGAGACTGCCCAGAGAGAGCTGAGAAAGAAAAATTTCAGAGTGTAAAAGCTAGTGGTGCAAACTCGAGGGGAAGGTATCCGAGAAAAGCTGGAAGTTAAACAAGCAGTAAGAATGTAGCCAGAGATGCAGCAGTTAGATCTGAGGGAAGAGCTCCGGCTAGAACTTATGCTATTAAAGCGCGTGAAGATGCTTCCTCACCCGATGTGATTACCGGTACATTTTCTCTTTATGATATTAACGTTATTGATTTGATTGATCCTGATTCTACTCATTCATACGTATGCATTAAACTGGTATCTAGTATGAATATACCTGTTGAGAACACAGAATTTATGATTAGAGTGTCGAACCCGTTAGGCAAATGCGTGATAGTTGATAAAGTAAGCAAGAAATGCCCTTTAATGATTCGGGGTCATTACTTCCCGGCCAACTTGATGTTGTTGCCGTTTGATGAATTTGATGTTATTTTGGGTATGGATTGGTTGACATTGCATGATGCTATAATAAATTGCAAAGAAAAGGTTATAGAATTAAAGTGTGAAAGTGGTGAAATTCTGCGAGTTGAGCCAGACAAATCAGAGGCATTATCTAGTATGATTTCTTCGATGTCGGCTCAGAGATATTTGAGAAAGGGTTATGAAGCTTATTTTGCGTATGTAATTAATACAAAAGAAGTTGAAAAGAAAGTTGAATCAGTGCCGGTTGTGTGTGAATTTGCGGACGTATTTCCAGAAGAATTACCGGGTTTGCCTCCAGTCAGGGAAGTAGAATTTGGTATTGATTTAATACCGGGAACAGCTCCGATCTCGATTTCTCCATATAGATTGGCACCAACAGAGTTGAAAGAATTAAAGTCGCAGTTGCAAGAGTTGACTAATAAAGGCTTTGTGAGACCGAGTTTTTCACCTTGGGGTGCTCCCGTGTTATTTGTGAAAAAGAAGGATGGTTCTATGAGATTATGTGTTGATTATCGGCAGTTAAACAAGGTGACAATCAAAAACAAGTATCCGTTGCCGAGAATTGATGATTTGTTTGATCAGCTAAAAGGAGCGACATGGTTTTCAAAGATTGACTTGAGATCTGGGTGTTATCAACTGTGAGTAAAAGAGTCAGATGTGCCTAAAACTGCTTTTAGAACAAGGTATGGTCATTATGAATTTTTAGTTATGCCATTCGGGTTGACAAATGCTCCTGCTGTGTTTATGGATTTAATGAATCGCATATTTCAGCCATACTTGGACAGATTTGTTGTGGTGTTTATAGATGGTATTTTAATTTATTCAAAAGATGAGACAGAGCATGCTGAGCATTTGAGGATAGTTTTGCAAACTTTGAGAGATAAGCAGCTGTATGCTAAGTTTAGTAAAAGTGAATTTTGGCTCCGTGAAGTTGGATTTTTGGGTCATATTGTTTTAGGTGATGGTATACGGGTTGATCCTAGTAAAATTTCAGCCATTGTTGATTGGAAACCACCGAAAAACGTAACTGAAGTTAGAAGTTTCTTGGGGCTAGCTGGGTATTATCGGCGGTTCGTAAATGGATTTTCTATAATTGCTACTCCTATGACTAGACTACTCCGAAAGGATGTTAAATTTGAATGGACGGAAGAATGTCAACAGAGTTTCGAAGAATTGAAAAAGTTATTAACTGAAGCACCAGTGTTGATACAACCCGAATCAGGTAAAGAATTTGTGGTGTATAGTGATGCTTCTCTAAATGGTTTGGGGTGTGTACTCATGCAAGAAGGAAAAGTGGTGGCTTATGCTTCGAGACAGTTAAAACCTCATGAGAAGAATTATCCTACTCACGATTTGGAATTGGCTGCTGTGGTATTTGCTTTGAAGATTTGGCGACATTATTTGTATGGTGAAAAGTGCCGAGTATATACCGATCACAAAAGTCTTAAATACTTGATGTCACAAAAAGACTTGAATTTGAGACAGCGAAGATGGTTGGAGTTATTGAAAGATTACGAGCTTGTTATCGATTATCATCTTGGAAAAGTGAATGTGGTTGCCGATGCTTTAAGCAGAAAGTTGTTGTTTGCTTTGAGAGTTATGAACACTCAGTTGAAAATTTCAGATGACGGTTCGATTCTAGCAGAGTTAAGAGCAAGACCGATGTTTTTACAAGAGATTTCTGAAGCTCAAAAAAATGATCAAGATTTGCTAGCCAAAAGAAAACTGTGTGAAGTCGATACGGAATCAGATTTTAGAATCGGTTCTGATGGTTGTTTGATGTTTAAAAATCGGATTTGTGTACCGAAAAATGATGAGTTGATTCAAAAGATTTTGCATGAAGCACATAATGGTTGTTTAGCGGTTCATCCGGGCAGTACGAAGATGTATAATGACTTGAAGAAAATGTACTGGTGGAGTGGAATGAAAAGAGATAGTTCCGAGTTTGTATCAAAGTGCTTAGTTTGCCAACAAGTGAAAGCTGAACACCAAGTACCTTCGGGATTACTCCAGCCTATTATGGTTCCTGAATGGAAATGGGATCGGATTACTATGGATTTTATATCAGGGTTGCCGTTAACTCCAGGGAAGAAAAATGCCATCTGGGCAATAGTTGACAGACTGACTAAATCGGCTCATTTTATTCCGGTACGTACAGATTATTCTCTTAATAAGTTGGCTGAATTGTATATCCGAGAGACTGTTAGACTTCATGGAATACCTTTGTCAATCATTTCGGATAGAGATCCGAGGTTTACCTCACGGTTTTGGTAAAAGTTGCAAGAAGCATTGTGACAACCCAAATTAGACCCTGGTCGGAATGTGGTTTCGAGACCACATTACCGAGCCAAAAATTTATTTTTGTGTTTTAATTGCATAAATTTTTGTGTGACAGTGAATATATGAGAAATTAAATGCTTAATATTAGCATTAGGATTGTGAATTAATTCAAAAAGGACCTAGTTGACGAAGTTAGAAAAGATGATAAATGAATTATAAGGAGTAATTAATAATAGGGTGAGGAAGCATGGCTTTGTATGTCAAATTGCCCATAAAATACATGGTGGCCGGCCAAGGAGTGATGATGCTCCACTCATTCTAATTTAATATGTTTTCTTTTGGTGAACAAATGATGGGGATAATAATAGAAAAGGGAACAAAAAAAAATGGGTGTCATACTTGCCATCTCCTAGCCGAAAACCAAGAAAAAGAAGGGGAGAAAAAAACTTGGAAAGAATTCGGCCATTGCTTGTGCCTAGGAGGAGTGTTTGATGTTGTGGCATGAAAAATGAGGGAGTTTGAATGCTTAATAAGGAGGGAAGAAGGAGTGTTCATGTTTTCTTTCTTTTGCAATTGTTCTAACTAGAGGAAGAAGAGGAAGCAAGATTCGGCCAAGGTGGTCCTTTAAGTGGATTAAGGTATGTTAATGCTCTATCATTGAAAATCTTTGTATATTTGGAGCGGCCATCAAGTATAGAAGCTAGCTCATGGCAAATGTTTTTTTTTGTAAAGTTAAGAAGATGACATTCGGCCATGGATGGTTGTATTTCTTTGATGTCGTTTTTGATGCTTTAGGGTATTGAGGGTTGATTGTAGATGAGGTGAGTTTCTTGATTTAAAATTTGATGGATGTTAAGCTAGTTAGGCAACCAAAGGTTCAATATTTTGTTATGTGGTTATATGTGCATTTCGGCCATGGTCTTTGTTTGAATTTGAGATTTGTAATGTGATTTTCCTAAATTGTCTATGAATTTTTGGTTGTTGATTTCATGGTAATGGTATATTGAATCCATGACTTGAATCCATGAAAATTTAGTAAGGTTGCATTCGGCAACTTGCTTGGAATAAAAAAATTGATGTCTAAGCTTAGGTGATTTAGATGATGATATATATATATATTCATAAGTATATTTAGTTGATTCGGCTTTGGTAGTTGCATGAGGTTATTAGCCGAATATACTAACATACATATACATGTGAAATTGGATTGTAAATCTTTAACAAGGTGGTTAAACTAGTTAAATTATTGATTTAGCTCAAGGAGTTAAAGGAGGTGAATCGAGCAAAGGCAAAGAAAAGGTTATCGAGTAGCCGAGTTGGAACCGTCTTACCCAACACGAGGTAAGTCATTAAGCATGTAGTTGGTATTATTTCAAATGGTCATAATGTGTATGTATTGATGCTGAATGGAATGAATAAATATACATATATATATGCATGTACGTATGTGATGATGAAATTGTTGAATGAAAGAAAAGAGGTAAGATGTACTGAGTTGTTGATCTCGGCACTAAACGTGCGGGATGACCATTTATGACCATGAGATTGGCGCTAAGTGCGCGGGATTAAATTGTACAGCACTAAGTGTGCGATTCGACTATGTTGCACTAAGTGTGCGAATTGAATATGATGCACTAAGTGTGCGAATTGACCATGCGGCACTAAGTGTGCGAGTTTGACTATGTAGCACTAAGTGTGCGATTTAATTACGTAGCACTAAGTGTGCGAGTTGATTATATAGCACTGAGTGTGCGGGCTCAATATACATTCGTGAATCATTATGGACACTATGTGTGCGACACTATTGAGTCGATCGCGGACAGCGGATCGGGTAAGTGTCTTGAGTACGTGGCTAATAGGTGCTATGCTTATACTTGGTGTTGAGCTCGGTAAGTTCGAACCTATGTGACAAATATACTTGAAGTCACGTACATAAAATTTATCGTAGGATGGGTGAAAGGCCGTATAGTCGTTTGATTGTAACGAAAATAAATCGATTTATGAAAATGCTTCAATGTCCTATTGATGAGTATATAGAATGTGAATGCATGAATTGATATGAAATTGAATCGATAGGTTGGAGGAACTATGGTATGGTTCGGTATGGATGGAGTAAATTGTCTCGTTCCATTTTGTTTCCTCTTGTGATAATGTTATTGATAGATGGTAGTGCATTGCTTATGACTTACTGAGTTATAAACTCACTCGATGTTTCCTTGTCACCCATTATAGGTTGCTTGGACTCATCTATTTTTGCGGGGTCGGGCCGTCATCGAAGTCATCACACCGGATAGCAAGTTTTGGTACTTTCTTCTTAGTTGGCTTAGAGGAACATTTTGGCATGTATAAGCTATTACGTTGTGTTTGAACTTTGGCATGTAAACTTTAAGCCATGCGAAAATGGCACGAATGTTCGAATGAGTTGGATCAAGGGTAGGCATGAAATGGACCTAGTTACTTTCGTAACAGATGCTGGCAGCAGCAGTGTCATGAGATTGAAAAATCACTAAAAATAGTAGGAGTGGAATTAATTGATGAATAAATTATGTAATCGAAGCTCGATGAGTCTGTTTTCATGAGGAAGTAACGAAAAGATCATATGGGCAGTGTATTAAGAGATAATCAGATTTTTGTGGGACAGGGCCAGAACGGTTTCTGGATTCCCTGCTCCGACTTTGGAAATTTATTATAAATTAACCAGAGATAATTAGGGGTCGTACCATATATGTACAGATTCCTCTCTGAGTCTAGTTTTCATAGAAACAAACGGCATCAGTATTTAAGCCCCGTGCAAGGAGATATCCAAGTCGTAATGGGCAAAGGTCAGTGTAGTCGACCCCTGCAACTTGGGAGACTTTGACTAATAAACTGTACTAATTGGCCCGACCAAAAATTCTAGAAAAAAATACATAGATGGCCACATGAGTCTAGTTTCTGGGAAAAATTACGGAACTGATTTTCGAGTTACGAAACTCAAGATATGATTTTTGAAACGACTAGTACACAGATTGGGCAGTGTCTGGAAAATAAATTTTATAAGGGGTTAAAGTCAGTTAACACCTCGTGTTCGACTCCGGTGTCGGTTTCGAGTTCGGGGTGTTACATTTGATTGGTATCAGAGCTATGGTTTAGTCGGTTCTAGGACTACCATAGCACTTATGAGTCTAGCTATACATGCCATAATGTTAATGTTTAAAAGGGTGATGACTTCTGACGGTTGAAATGTTTTTGTTTTGATTAGTAAATGGATCCCGGTGAAGAAAGAACCCTAGCGGATGACGTTGAGAGCATAGCGGCTGCTCCTGCACAAGGGACGCCGCCTGTTGAACCTCAGTCATCTGCGAATAATCAAGGTGAGGGGGCTAAACAAGCCTTCTTTACCATGATGAATGAGTGGGTCGCGCAATATGCCCGAACCAACCCGGCTGTCCAACAATTCCCAAATTTGAATAATCCACCCCAAGAGCCTGTAAGGCCATCAGTCGCTGATCCTGTGAGGCTGAGTAAGCCACCTGTAGACTTGATTAGGAAGCGTGGGGCCGAGGAGTTCAAGGCCATAGTAACTGATGATGCCGAAAGGGCCGAGTTCTGGCTTGATAACACCATTCGGGTGTTCGATGAATTGTCATGCACACCCGACGAATGTTTAAAATGTGCTGTATCTTTGTTGCGAGACTCAGCCTACTATTGGTGGAGGACCTTGATTTCCATAGTCCCGAACGAGCGAGTAACTTGGGACTTCTTTCAAACAGAATTCCGGAAGAAATTTATTAGCCAACGGTTCATTGATCAGAAGCGTAAGGAGTTCTTGGAACTCAAGCAAGGCCGTATGACTGTATCTGAATACGAACATGAATTCGTAAGACTCAGTAGGTATGCCCGGGAGTGTGTAGCTGATGAGGTTGCTATGTGCAAAAGATTCGAGGAAGGATTGAATGAAGATTTAAAGCTACTAATGGGTATTTTGGAAATAAAAGAATTCGTAACACTAGTCGAACGAGCCTGCAAGGTGGAAGAACTTGGAAAGGAGAAGAGGAAGGCTGAATTTGAAGCTAGAGATTATCGTAAAAGATCGACGGGTAAAGCTCCGTTCTCAGCTGTAAAGAAGTTCAGGGAGGACATTAATAAGTCGAGGGCGACTGCGGGAATTTCCATCAGGGCAAGACCATCGATGGGCTCCCGAGCTACTTCGGTAGCTAGTGTGGGCAATAATCGTCACGAGAAACCTGAATGTCCCCAATGTGGAAGACGACACCTAGGTGAATGTTGGGGCAAGTCTACTAACAGGGCCTGTTACGGATGCGGTTCGAAGGACCACTTCATTAGAGATTGCACGGAGCTGGATGAGAAGAATAAGATTCAAGGTGCAAGACCTAGTGGAGTGACATCTAGAGGTAGACCACCGAGAATTTTAGGAGGCAGGGGTGGTAGTCAGAGGGGGGCCTCCGATACGGCCGATCGCACCGAGAACCGTACTCCTGCTAGAGCATATGCCATTCGCGCACGAGAGGAGGCATCCTCCCCGACGTCATCACTGGTACCTTCACTCTCTTTGATACTAATGTGATTGCATTGATTGACCCTGGCTCTACTCATTCATATGTATGCGAAACCTTAGCATCCAGTAAGACTCTACCTGTTGAGTCTACTGAGCTAGTAATTCGAGTGTCAACCCTTTGGGTCAATGCGTACTTGTTGATAAAGTGTGTAAGAGATACCTCTAATAATCCGAGAATCTTGTTTTCCGGCTGATTTGATGCTTTTGCCGTTCGACGAGTTTGATGTTATTCTTGGTTTGGATTGGTTAACCGCGCATGATGCGGTTGTGAATTGCAAAAGCAAGACTATCGATTTGAGGTGCGCGAATAACGAAATAATCCGAGTTGAGTCTGCGGACTTAAGGGGGTTGCCAGCTGTAATATCAGCAATGTTGGCCCAGAAATATGTAAGGAAAGGGTGCGAAGCATACCTCGCGTATGTACTTGATGACAAGGAGTTAGAAAAGAAACCCGAGTCGGTGCCGGTGGTTTGTGAATACCCGGATGTTTTTCCTGTAGAGTTACCGGGTTTGCCACCTGTTCGGGAAGTAGAGTTTGGTATTGAGCTTGTACCTGGAACTACGCCAATTTCGATCGCTCCGTATCGTATGGCACTAACCGAGTTAAAAGAGTTGAAAGCTCAGTTGCAAGAATTGACGGATAGAGGTTTCGCTCGACCGAGTTTCTCACCTTGGGGTGCACCAGTATTGTTCGTGAAAAAGAAGGACGGAACCATGAGGTTGTGCATTGACTATCGTCAACTGAATAAAGTGACGATAAAGAATAAGTATCCGTTACCGCGTATTGATGATCTGTTCGATCAATTAAAGGGAGCATCGGTGTTTTCAAAGATAGATTTGAGATCGGGTTATTATCAGTTGCGGATTCGAGATTCGGACGTACCCAAAACTGCTTTCAGAACGAGGTACGGTCACTACGAGTTCTTAGTGATGCCGTTTGGGCTCACTAATGCCCCTGCGGTGTTTATGGATTTGATGAATCGGATCTTCAGGCCGTATTTGGATCGGTTCGTAGTTGTGTTTATTGATGACATCTTGGTCTATTCAAGAGATGAGACCGAACATGCTGAGCATCTGAGGCTAGTGTTGCAAATTTTGCGGGATAAGCAGTTATATGCTAAGTTCAGTAAGTGTGAGTTCTGGTTAAGAGAGGTTAGCTTCTTGGGTCATGTGGTATCCGCATCGGGTATTCGGGTTGACCCGAGCAAAATTTCAGCCATACTTAACTGGAAGCCTCCGAGAAATGTTACCGAAGTCCGGGGCTTTCTAGGGCTCGCCGGTTATTACCGACGATTTGTCAAAGGTTTCTCGATGATAGCCACACCAATGACGAAGTTGCTTCAAAAGGATGTTAAGTTCGAATGGACGGAGAAATGTCAGAAAAGCTTTGATCAACTGAAAACTCATTTGACTGAAGCTCCAATTTTGGTGCAACCCGAATCGGGTAAAGAGTTTGTCGTTTATAGTGACGCATCCCTACTTGGGTTGGGTTGCGTATTGATGCAAGAAGGTCGAGTTGTGGCCTATTCGTCGAGACAATTGAAGCCACACGAGAGAAATTATCCGACCCATGATCTCGAACTAGCCGCCATTGTGTTTGCATTGAAAATATGGCGACATTATTTGTTTGGTGAGAAGTGCCATGTGTTTTCGGATCACAAAAGTCTCAAATATTTGATGACTCAACGAGACTTGAATCTGCGACAAAGACGTTGGCTTGAGTTGTTGAAAGATTACGAGCTTGTCATTGATTACCACCCGGGAAAGGCTAATGTGGTTGCGGACGCCTTAAGCCGGAAATCACTGTTTGCTTTGCGAGCGATGAATGTACACTTGTCTGTTCTACCTGACAATGTGTTAGTAGCTGAATTAAAAGCCAAACCATTATTGACTCATCAAATTCGTGAAGCTCAGAAAGTCAATGATGAATTGGTTGCAAAACGAGCTGAGTGTGTTCCGAACAAGGAATCGGAGTTTCAGATTGATAATGATGGTTGTTTGAGGTTTAGAAGTCGTTTGTGCGTTCCAAGGAATTCGGAACTCATTCCGATGATCCTGAACGAAGCCCATTGTAGCCGAATGTCAATTCACCCGGGGAGCACGAAAATGTACAACGACTTGAAACGTCGATTTTGGTGGCATGGTATGAAGCGAGACATCTCCGACTTTGTTTCGAGATGTTTAATATGTCAACAAGTGAAAGCGGAACATCAAGTGCCTTCAGGGTTACTTCAGCCGATCATGATACCCGAGTGGAAATGGGACCGAGTCACAATGGACTTTGTGTCCGGACTGCCATTGTCCGCAAGTAAGAAGGATGCGATTTGGGTTGTTGTTGATAGGCTGACTAAGTCGGCTCACTTTATCCCCGTGCGTACGGATTTTCATTGGATAAACTAGCCGAATTGTATGTTTCTCAGATTGTGAGATTACATGGAGTACCTATTTCTATCGTGTCAGATAGAGATCCGAGATTCACCTCGCGATTTTGGAAGAAATTGCAAGAAGCTTTGGGTACCAAGCTGCATTTTAGCACCGCTTTTCATCCCCAAACCGATGGTCAATCCGAGCGGATAATTCAGATACTCGAGGATATGCTGAGATGCTGCATCCTTGAGTTTAGTGGTTCATGGGAACGGTATGTACCTTTGATCGAATTCGCTTACAACAATAGTTTCCAATCAAGTATTAAGATGGCACCTTATGAGGCTTTGTACGGTCGTAAATGCCGTACACCATTGTTTTGGACCGAGCTCGGTGAAAGTAAAATTTTCGGAGTTGATTTAATTAAAGATGCCGAACAGAAAGTAAAGGTAATCCGTGAAAGTCTGAAGGTAGCCACAGATCGTCAGAAATCGTATGCGGATTTGAAAAGAAAAGACATTGAATATCAGGTTGGAGACAAAGTATTTCTCAAAGTTTCACCCTGGAAGAAGGTGCTTAGATTTGGTCGTAAGGGCAAATTGAGTCCGAGGTTCATCGGTCCGTACGAAGTATCCGAACGAATTGGACCCGTTGCATACCAATTAATTTTGCCCCCTGAGCTCGAAAAGATTCACAACGTTTTTCATGTCTCGATGCTTCGACGATATAGGTCCGATCCATCGCACGTAATTCCTCCATCGGAGATCGAGATTCAATCTAATTTAAGTTACGAAGAAGAACCAGTTCGTATTTTAGCACATGAAGTAAAAGAACTACAAAACAGGAAATCTCATTAGTGAAAGTACTGTGGCATAAACACGGAATTGAAGAAGCCACTTGGGAACTTGAGGACTATGAAGGATCGATATCCAAATTTATTTACCGGTAAGATTTTCGGGGACGAAAATTTCTTATGTGGGGGAGAGTTGTGACAACCCAAATTAGACCCTGGTCGGAATGTGGTTTCGAGACCACATTACCGAGCCAAAAATTTATTTTTGTGTTTTAATTGCATAAATTTTTGTGTGACAGTGAATATATGAGAAATTAAATGCTTAATATTAGCATTAGGATTGTGAATTAATTCAAAAAGGACCTAGTTGACGAAGTTAGAAAAGATGATAAATGAATTATAAGGAGTAATTAATAATAGGGTGAGGAAGCATGGCTTTGCATGTCAAATTGCCCATAAAATACATGGTGGCCGGCCAAGGAGTGATGATGCTCCACTCATTCTAATTTAATATGTTTTCTTTTGGTGAACAAATGATGGGGATAATAATAGAAAAGGGAACAAAAAAAAATGGGTGTCATACTTGCCATCTCCTAGCCGAAAAACCAAGAAAAAGAAGGGGAGAAAAAAACTTGGAAAGAATTCGGCCATTGCTTGTGCCTAGGAGGAGTGTTTGATGTTGTGGCATGAAAAATGAGGGAGTTTGAATGCTTAATAAGGAGGGAAGAAGGAGTGTTCATGTTTTCTTTCTTTTGCAATTGTTCTAACTAGAGGAAGAAGAGGAAGCAAGATTCGGCCAAGGTGGTCCTTTAAGTGGATTAAGGTATGTTAATGCTCTATCATTGAAAATCTTTGTATATTTGGAGTGGCCATCAAGTATAGAAGCTAGCTCATGGCAAATGTTTTTTTTTGTAAAGTTAAGAAGATGACATTCGGCCATGGATGGTTGTATTTCTTTGATGTCGTTTTTGATGCTTTAGGGTATTGAGGGTTGATTGTAGATGAGGTGAGTTTCTTGATTTAAAATTTGATGGATGTTAAGCTAGTTAGGCAACCAAAGGTTCAATATTTTTGTTATGTGGTTATATGTGCATTTCGGCCATGGTCTTTGTTTGAATTTGAGATTTGTAATGTGATTTTCCTAAATTGTCTATGAATTTTTGGTTGTTGATTTCATGGTAATGGTATATTGAATCCATGACTTGAATCCATGAAAATTTAGTAAGGTTGCATTCGGCAACTTGCTTGGAATAAAAAAATTGATGTCTAAGCTTAGGTGATTTCGATGATGATATATATATATTCATAAGTATATTTAGTTGATTCGGCTTTGGTAGTTGCATGAGGTTATTAGCCGAATATACTAACATACATATACATGTGAAATTGGATTGTAAATCTTTAACAAGGTGGTTAAACTAGTTAAATTATTGATTTAGCTCAAGGAGTTAAAGGAGGTGAATCGAGCAAAGGCAAAGAAAAGGTTATCGAGTAGCCGAGTTGGAACCGTCTTACCCAACACGAGGTAAGTCATTAAGCATGTAGTTGGTATTATTTCAAATGGTCATAATGTGTATGTATTGATGCTGAATGGAATGAATAAATATACATATATATATATGCATGTACGTATGTGATGATGAAATTGTTGAATGAAAGAAAAGAGGTAAGATGTACTGAGTTGTTGATCTCGGCACTAAACGTGCGGGATGACCATTTATGACCATGAGATTGGCGCTAAGTGCGCGGGATTAAATTGTACAGCACTAAGTGTGCGATTCGACTATGTTGCACTAAGTGTGCGAATTGAATATGATGCACTAAGTGTGCGAATTGACCATGCGGCACTAAGTGTGCGAGTTTGACTATGTAGCACTAAGTGTGCGATTTGATTACGTAGCACTAAGTGTGCGAGTTGATTATATAGCACTGAGTGTGCGGGCTCAATATACATTCGTGAATCATTATGGACACTATGTGTGCGACACTATTGAGTCGATCGCGGACAGCGGATCGGGTAAGTGTCTTGAGTACGTGGCTAATAGGTGCTATGCTTATACTTGGTGTTGAGCTCGGTAAGTTCGAACCTATGTGACAAATATACTTGAAGTCACGTACATAAAATTTATCGTAGGATGGGTGAAAGGCCGTATAGTCGTTTGATTGTAACGAAAATAAATCGATTTATGAAAATGCTTCAATGTCCTATTGATGAGTATATAGAATGTGAATGCATGAATTGATATGAAATTGAATCGATAGGTTGGAGGAACTATGGTATGGTTCGGTATGGATGGAGTAAATTGTCTCGTTCCATTTTGTTTCCTCTTGTGATAATGTTATTGATAGATGGTAGTGCATTGCTTATGACTTACTGAGTTATAAACTCACTCGATGTTTCCTTGTCACCCATTATAGGTTGCTTGGACTCATCTATTTTTGCGGGGTCGGGCCGTCATCGAAGTCATCACACCGGATAGCAAGTTTTGGTACTTTCTTCTTAGTTGGCTTAGAGGAACATTTTGGCATGTATAAGCTATTACGTTGTGTTTGAACTTTGGCATGTAAACTTTAAGCCATGCGAAAATGGCACGAATGTTCGAATGAGTTGGATCAAGGGTAGGCATGAAATGGACCTAGTTACTTTCGTAACAGATGCTGGCAGCAGCAGTGTCATGAGATTGAAAAATCACTAAAAATAGTAGGAGTGGAATTAATTGATGAATAAATTATGTAATCGAAGCTCGATGAGTCTGTTTTCATGAGGAAGTAACGAAAAGATCATATGGGCATTGTATTAAGAGATAATCAGATTTTTGTGGGACAGGGCCAGAACGGTTTCTGGATTCCCTGCTCCAACTTTGGAAATTTATTATAAATTAACCAGAGATAATTAGGGGTCGTACCATATATGTACAGATTCCTCTCTGAGTCTAGTTTTCATAGAAACAAACGGCATCAGTATTTAAGCCCCGTGCAGGGAGATATCCAAGTCGTAATGGGCAAAGGTCAGTGTAGTCGACCCCTGCAACTTGGGAGACTTTGACTAATAAACTGTACTAATTGGCCCAACCAAAAATTCTAGAAAAAAATAAATAGATGGGAACATGAGTCTAGTTTCTGGGAAAAATTACGGAACTGATTTTCGAGTTACGAAACTCAAGATATGATTTTTAAAACGACTAGTACACAGATTGGGCAGTGTCTGGAAAATAAATTTTATAAGGGGTTAAAGTCAGTTAACACCTCGTGTTCGACTCCGGTGTCGGTTTCGAGTTCGGGGTGTTACAAGCATTAGGTACAAAGTTAAATTTCAGCACTGCCTTTCATCCACAAACTGATGGACAATTAGAGAGAGTAATTCAGATTCTTGAAGACATGCTCAGATGTTGTGTATTGGAATTTCAAGGTAGTTGGGAAAAGTATTTACCATTGGTAGAATTTGCTTATAATAATAGTTATCAGACAAGTTTGAAGATGGCACCTTATGAAGCATTATATGGTCGTAAATTTCGGACGCCATTGTATTGGACTGAACTCAAGGAAAATCAGATTTATGGAGTTGATTTAATAAAAGAAACCGAAGAAAAGGTGAAAGTGATTCGAGATTGTTTGAAAGCTGCTTCAGATAGACAGAAATCTTATGCGGATTTGAAACGAAAGGAAATGGAGTTTCAAGTTGGTGGTAAGGTATTTTTGAAAGTGTCTCCATGGAAGAAAGTCCTTAGATTTGGACGAAAGGGCAAGTTAAGTCCGCGTTTTATTGGACCGTATGAAATAATTGAAAAAGTTGGACCGGTAGCATATCGGCTAGCGTTACCACCCGAAATAGAGAAGATTCATGATGTGTTTCACGTATCTATGTTACGTCGGTATCGTTCGGATCCTTCACATATAATTTCACTGACAGAAATTGAACTGGGACCGGATATGACTTATGAAGAAGAACCGATTAAGATTTTAGCTCGAGAAGTCAAACAACTAAGAAATAAAAGTGTTGCACTTGTAAAAGTGTTGTGGCAAAAGCATGGGGTAGAAGAGACTGCATGGGAACCTAAAGAAACTATGAGAAACCAATACCCACACCTGTTTACCGGTAAGATTTTCGAGGACGAAAATCCTTAAAAGGGGAGGAGAGTTGTAATATCCTGAATTAGGGCTTAATCAGAATAATGGTTTCGTGACCACAAATCTGAGATAGAAATAATTATTTTACAATGATTTTGATGTTTATGATATGATTGCATGTTTGTGTGAAAATTTCGTGATGAAATTCTATGCCTAAAGTGCTTAAATTGAAAGTAGGGACTAAATCGAATAAGTTGCAAAACTTGCATTCTAGAAGTTTTTAGTATGAAATTGTTTTGGAATATTAATGAGGAGGTCTTAAATAGAAATTTGACCAATTTTAAGTTCATGGACAAAATTAGGACATGGAAGGAATTTTTGGAAAGTTTAGTAGTAAGGGTATTTTGGTCATTTAGTTATTAAAATGAATTAAAAACAAAATTAAAAGCCAATTTTTGTCCATCTTCTTCATTAGGCCGAAATTTCAAGGGTTCTCCATAGCTAGGGTTTGTTTCAAGCTTCCAAGCTCCATAGTAAGTGATTCCAAGCCCCGTTTTTAATGTTCTTTACGTTTTTGGAATCTCGGAAGCTCGATTAAGCTTATGCTAGCAATAATTCAACCTAGGGTTTATATTTGGAAAAATACCCATAGGTGAAATTTGTGTATTTTGATGTTTTATGATAGAATATAGGGTTTTAAATTATGTTAGACAACTTGTGCTACTCGGTTTTTAGTGAAAACAAGTAAAAGGGCTTAATCGGCAAAAATACCTAATAGTTACAAGTATATGTTAGAGAGAGAATTTGATGTTGCCATAGAAGGGAAAAGTGATCAGCATGTTATAAAACATGAGAATAAGGAATAAAGTTTAATTCCCGAGCCTAGGGGCAAAAGTGTAATTATGCAAAAGTTTAGGGGCAAAAGTGTAATTTTTTAAAGTTCGTATTAAATGCTGTTTTGATAAATGTATGTATTAAATAAGATTAATTTGGTATTATAGATCAAGAAAAACGAGATTCAAGTCGTGATCGAGGAAAAGAAAAGATTGTGGACTAAATTGCAAAATCTTTATATTTTGGTACCAAGGTAAGTTCATGTGTAAATAATGTAGCATAAATGTTATTTTTAAGTTATTAATGTTAATTATATGATATGCTGATTTTTAATCGTGAAATATTATGCTTTGTGGTTAATGTTGAGTAATATGCAAATTATGTTTACTACTTGATAAATATGAATTGCTACCGAGTATCGGTTCTGATATTCCATGGAAGACGGCAAATGTGAGATCGAGGGAAAAAGCCCGTTTGAACCTTAGGAATAGATTAGGATACAAGTAACATGTCACTAGGATGGTTGAGCATCCGAACTCGTTGAGTTGAGTCCGAGTTCGTGAGATGTAACTAGGCATCCGAACTCGTTGAGTTGAGTCCGAGTTCATTTATGGATGCGAATGCCCGAGCTCATTGAGTTGAGTCCGAGTTCACTTAGGGGCGGGTTACATGATTTCTTGATTACATATGTGGCACTTATGTGCAAATTATCCATGTATCCGAGTTATATTCCGATGTGTTCAACGGGTGAAATTTCTAGTGAAATGGAAGAACACTTAAGATGCAAGCGACGTTTTTGTAAGTGTTGTGAAATGGACACTTTGGACAGGTATGTTCTTAACCCTCAGGTTGAAAATAGATACAATAACGATAAGGTGGTAAGATGATGAATGATGTTTAAAGATGTGATATATGTTTTGGTGGTACCATGCTAAAGTTGTTTGGTATATTTGTATTGTTATGTTACTTGTTATTTACATATGAACTTACTAAGCATTTATGCTTACTCCTTCCTTTTCATTCACTGTAGTTTTGAACAAGCTGGCTAAGGAATCGGGACAGGTCGAAAGTTCGATCACACTATCCAAAGGACTTTTATCTTGGTAAATGGCTTGTACAACTACTTAAGTATGGCATGTATAGCAATATACCTATTTTGTGTAAATAATTTTATGATATGGCCATGTTTGGTTGAGAAAATGTTTGATATTGATAAGTCATGGTGATGGCTAATTTAGATCATGTTTGACATCATGGAAGTTTAACAGGTTATCTAGTTCATAAAATTCATGGAAAGATGAAACTTGCCTTAAAACAGAATATTGCTGCAGCAATGAGATGAATTTGAAATATTACTAAAAATAGTATAAATAGAACTAAATGATGAGTAAGTTATGAAATTGAAGCTTAATGAGTTTATTTTCATATGGATTGAACAAAACAGGAATATAAATTATATTTTATGATATATTTAAACTTTTGCGAAATAGGGCCAGAGTGATTTCTGGATCTCCTGTTCTGACATTAAAAATTCATAATAAATTTTACTAAAATAATTAGAAGTTTTTATTTATATGTACAGATTCCTTATTGAGTCTAGTTTTAATATAAACAAACCTCATAGTCATTGAAATTTTTTATAGAGATATATCTGATTCGTAATACACAGAGGTCAGAGTAGTCAAACCCTGAAACAGGGGATATTTTAATTAATAAAATGTACTAATTTGTCCAATAAAAAATTCTAGAAAAAAATTATTAAATAGATTTATGAGTCTAGATTCAGGGAAAATTTATGGATCTTGATTTCGAGTTTCGTAACTCGAGATATGATTTTTCTTGTAACTGTGATGCGAGTAGCTAGAAAGCTATGAATGTAGAAACAAATGATTTGAAGTTCTTAAATTGATAAATTATGTTCAGTAACCCCTCAAGCTCGACTCCGGTGATGGTCTCGGGCGTGGGGGCATTACACTGTCTAAGAGTATATTTATCATAATTAAGCGGAGTTGATTGCGCGCCTAGACATAGAGTGACAAGATTTTTCCAGATTAGGGTGAAACCTAATAAGGGGATCCATAGATCGAGTTAATGCAACCTTAGAGTGTTAATTAGAGAAAAGTCTCCGTTATTCAATCTAGGGATTAGACATTATTAGTCTTGAATAGGGATAATAACATAACTTAGGGATATCTACTGAACAAGTTGAATGAATAAATCGTCCGATTCGGAGCCAGAATAACAAGTAAAGTCTAGGTGGATTTTTCCTTAGGTATTGTCTTCATTCAATCGATTTTCCCAAAAGCAATTCCCCAATTATATTCTTTATGAGTTCTTACTTTATATAATTAGTTAGTTAAAAACAAAACCCCATTATTCTTAGGCTAGATAATAAAAAGACAGTAATTACTAGTACTTTTAGTTCCTTTGGGTTCGACAATCCGGTCTTGCTAAAACTATACTACTGTTCGATAGGTACACTTACCTACATCGCGATAATAGTTAGTTTAAGAACAAGTAATTATAAATATGTAAAACCTATCACAAAATAACGCGATCAAGCTTTCTGAGCTATATAAGTATCCTTAATGATTCCAAACAGTTCAATGAGCATTCCAAGAAATGGATAACTAAGTGATTGTGTATCCGATTCAGGTACGTTGAAATGTATATAATGATTGAGAATGAAAAGTAAGTATCAGTGCAAGTGATGATATGTGATATAAGTATGAGAAATTATGCTATATGTGCAATGAATTGGGAATATGTGTAATGTATATGAACTATGTGGTTTGTAATAGTATTTGGCTATGGAATATATGTATTTTGTGATGCTTATATGCTTAAAACGATAAGTTTATTTGTATATGGCTTACTAAGCTTTTGGAAGCTTACTTTGTGTGTGTATGTATTGTGTTTTAGATTTCGAAGCTACTGAAGACTCGGGGACTGTCGAAGATCATCACCAGACTATCAAATTTATCTTTGGTCCTTTTGAAGGTGTAAATATTTCAGTATGGCATGTATAGTCCAGTTAAATTGAGATATGTTTATTAGTTATGAATATTTAGCCATGTGATATGGCTTGGTTTTGGTTGTGCTTATGAATGACTTTGAGTATAAAATATGTGATGCAATATTGCTAATGTGATGTGTTCTTGGATGGCCAAAGAGAATTGGTCAATTTGGTAAGATTATGGCATGAGATTGAATATAGTAAATTAAGGTTATGAAACATATGTTTTAGTATAACTTTGGCTTATGATATGATATGATTTGGTATGAACTATAAGCATGAAATTGGTTGATAATGATATAGCATGAATTATGTATGTTTTGGTTATGCATTGGTTGAAAATTTGGTATCAAATGATTTAGTTTTGAACTTGTAGGGAGGAACCAAATTTTGGGTGGCAAGTTGGCCTTGTAATGGTCTATTTTTGCCTACATGGTCAGGGACACGGGCATGTGTCACTGCCGTGTTGCTCGGAGGCCATTTAGAAATGAGCCTGGGAAGACCACACAGTCACACACACGGGCATGTGCCAAGCCGTGTGGCCAAGTCAGCTTCGAGCATGGGCTAGACACACGGGCATGTGATTGGCCGTGTAACCCAAGTCAGTGGCCTCCCTAATTTTCACACAGCCTGGCACACGGGCGTGTCTTGTGGCTGTGTGGACAAGTAGTATGTATGCCCTGTTTCGTCACGGCTTAGACACACGGGTGTGTCTAATGCTGTGTGAGGAACATAGCCTGTTCACACGGGCGTGTGACCTTTGTAACTTAGAAAATTGTTAAGTTTCAGAAAAATTTTGTATGTGTTCGTGTTAGTCCTGACCTTTTTTGTTCTAATGCATGTTTAAGGTCTCGTTGACCTAAGAAATGGACTTTATATTGATATTTGACTATGATATGATAATGTATGACTGTTGATTGTGAAATGATTGCGAAATTTTTAGATATGTCCGATAATGCCTCTTAACCCTAGTCTGACGACAGATACAGGTTAGGGTTGTTACATTTGGTTGGTATCAGAGTTATAGTTTAGTTGATTCTTGGACTAACATAGCATTTGTGAGTCTAGCTGTACATGTCATAATTGTAAACTGCGATAGTATGATGATTCCTGACAATGAAAATGTGTTTTTATATAGTAAATGGATCCCGAAAGAGTCGTAGTTGACGATGTTGAAAATAATACGCTTGCTTCCGCTGAAGGGACTGCGCCATTTAACTCTAGACCTGCTACTAGTAGCCACGAGGGAGAGGCTAAGCAAGCCTTTTCCCAAATGATGAATGATTGGTTCACTCAGTATATTAGAACCAATCCAGCTGTGCCACAACCTTCACCCTCGCTAAATTCTCCACAAGTCCCAGTTGTGCCACAAGCTGTAGATCCGATTCGTCTGAATAAGCCTCAAGTTGATAAGATTAGAAAATATGGGGCTGAAGAGTTTTGAGCTACTACAGATGATGATGCTGAAAGAGCTGAATTCTGGCTAGAGAATATGATACGAGTGTTTGATGAAATGTCATGTACTCCCGAAGAATGTCTTAAATATGTCGTTTCACTTTTGAGAGATACGGGGTACCATTGGTGGAAGACATTGATATCAGTGGTTTCGAGAGAACGAGTGAACTAGGATTTCTTTCAAGCTGAATTTCAAAAGAAATACATCAGTCAGAGATTCATTGATAAGAAATGTAAAGAGTTTCTTGAGTTGAAATAGGGTCGTATGTCTGTTATGGAATACGAGTGAGAATTTGTAAGATTGAGCCAGTATGCACGAGAATGTGTCTTGACCGAAGCAACAATGTGCAACAGATTCGAAGATGGTTTGAACGAAGACATCAAGTTCTTACTCGGGATTCTAGAAATAAAAGAATTTGTAGTGCTTGTTGAACAAGCATGTAAAGCTGAAGAACTCGGGAAAGAGAAAAAGAAAGATGACTCAGAAGCCAGAGATACGAGAAAAAGATTTGCAAGTAAACCATTTCAGTCTGCGTCAAAGAAATTCCGAGATGATTATAACCGTTCAATGGCTAATGTGAGACATTCAAGCACAAATCATACTAGATCGCATTCGAGTTTAAGGGCTCCAACTGCTTCTGTTGCAAGTGTTGGAAATGTTCGATCCAATCGACCTGAGTGTAGACATTGTGGTAAATGACATCTGGGAAGTTATAGATTGAATGACCTAGCTTGCTTTAGATGTGGATCCTTAGATCACTTTATCCATGAATGTCCTAAATCTGTAGATCAAGAGATTGTGCAAAATTTGAGGTCGAGTGGCAATACAGCTCGAGGTAGTGTAACACCCCTTACCTGTACCTGAGGTTGGGACAAGGTACGAGGCATTACCATACACAAACGAGACATTTCCGAAAAATACGGGCTATAAAATTTTATTTCAGTTTAAAACCAATCAAACAAAATCTTATTGTTCCCATTATGGACCTACTAGGTCCAAATCATACATTAAAAGCGATTTGGGACAAAACCAAAACTTAAGAAAATTTTATAAAAATTCATAGGGTTAAGCCTCACACGCCCGTGTGGAGACAATGCAAACTCCCATGTGCTTGGGAACATGCATGTGTCCCTTACCCATGTTGAATTATTGGAATTTATTCTTCATTTTGAACCTACAAGGGTTTTCACACTATTGAACACATGCCCGTGTCTCTGGCTCATGTCCCTCACACGGCCTAGACACTCCTGTGTCATAGCTCGTGTCCAAAAAACCCAAAAATTCTGTTTATGACGTCATCATTCATCTAGGTGTACACGGCCAAGGCACACGCCTGTGTCCTAGGTCGTGTCCTCCACACGGTTGAGACACATGGCCGTGTATCTACCCGTGTGTTTACTACCATACAAACTGACCTAAAAATTCTAGGTGCAGGGGACACACGGCTGAGCAACACAGCCAAGGAGCGGACACACGGCCTAGACACATGCCCGTGTGTCTACCCGTGTGGACCATTTTAAAGGCTATTTTTCCAAGCCTTTAGTCACCTTCAAAGATCCATTCACACTCTCATGTTCCTTAAATAACTAACATGACATAGGTGTGCTGTTAAAACCTTCTTGGCCAAGGTCATACATGTTACTATATGTCCCATTTTATCCTATGATAATATTACCCTCTTTGTGTTAGGGTTACCATTTCAACAATCACATATTTTTGTACTTGGCACATTTTATAACTCATGTCCATTATGACCTAAACCATTTCCAAGTGATATGGCCACTTTTCACATATCTATTCATGGTGTAACACAATAGGCATTCACATGAAACATTCAAGCATAACCATGCACATTTAGTAGGTTTACAACCTACATCAAAATGAGCCATATCTCATGGCCATATACAAAATGAATAACCATATCATTCAAACCCTTACATTGGCTAGCCAAATAACACATATAACAAAATAACTAAAAATCCTATAGATGCCATTATAACAAAATAAAAGTTTCTATATACCAAAGTAGGACAAGTAGATAGTGTGATGATTTCTCCAATCGTCTTCCAATCTTCTTGAGTTCGTAAGCTCTGTAAGACAAGGGAAAAGAAAATGGGGGTAAGCATTAACATGCTTAGTAAGTTCGGATAATGGGAAAGTAAACTTATTAGTTATCTAGCATACAACCATATTGAATATGCATGTCAACATGCATAGTCTAATTTCCCTATCACGTACACTCAATCATCATGTTAGTTTTATGTCTATACAATTTAAACATTAATCTTAGATGAGCTCATCATTTCAAGCATTTTTATTTTCGTTCCTCATTTTAATCCTATTGAACTTCTCGGAATCTCGATGGATATCTCATTTATCGTCAAATCATGTAAGTGATCGCTCTTATGGTAGGATTACCAGTCCAGGCTAAATCCCCCAAAATGTAAACTCATAGAGTAAGGTCGGGATTACCACTCCAAGCTAAATCCCTTACAATGACATGTGCTCTAATGAACTCGGATCTGAATTACCAGTCTAGGCTAAATTCAAAACCTAATCGGATTACCCGTCCAGGCTAAATCCATTTCAGCACACTTATTCTTTGGGGGGCTCAATCACTAAAGGAACACCCGTTCGGGCTAGATCCTTTCTACCATCAATTCATTTCGAGAATCCATCGGATATCCTTTTTATTCAACCGGGACATTTGTCAACACAATATTTATCATACATTATTTCAAAATAATTATCAATACTATAATGCATACATGAATATACATTTTTAATGCAATATAAACAGTTTACATTCGAGTTATGTAAACTTACCTAGTAATTGCTTCGGGTTCGTATTTCGGTTATCCTGAAACCTTTCGTTTTCCATGGTCGACCTCCGGAATTGGTTCCTTGAGGTCTACATTAGTAAAAATAAATTATTAATACCTTGCATTGTTCATTTTCAGCCTAAAACTCACCCCCAGGCAAAATGACAAATTTACCCCTACCCTTTCACACTTTTACAATTTAGTCCTAAGGCTCGTATAGTGTAATGTATGAAATTTGTAAGTTACCCAAGACTAGCCGAATAGTTTTCTTACTTATAGCAGCCCACATTTTTCTACCTATTTTCACAAATTTTACAAAATGGTCCCTTAAGCCATTTCCATGAAAAGCCACCTAGTAAAAGTTGTTTACTATCCTTTAAACTCTTATATTCCTCCATAAATCATCAAAACACAAACATCTCATGCATGGGTAAATTTTTGAACGTAAACCCTAGCTTGAAATATAGGTAGAAATAGAGAGAGCATGTTACGAGGATCTCAAAAACACGAAGAACGTTAAAAATGAAGCTAGGGAGCACTTACTATTAAGCTTGAAAATGTTGAAAACCCTAGCTTGGAGAGCATGCAAATTTCAGCAGCTATGGAGAAAAAGATGAATGAATTTTTGCTTGATTTTCCCTTTTTATTTCATTTATTACCAAATGACCAAAATGCCCTTCCTTACTAACCTTTCAAAATTTTCCATGCATGCCCATTTTTGTCCAAAAAAGTAAAAAATTGGGCAAATTACTCTTTGAGACCTCTTAATTTATGATCCAAAGCAATTTCATACAAATTACTTCTAGAACCTTGAAATTTATTCAATTTGGTCCCTAATTACAATTTGGACACCTTATACTTAAAATTTCTTCATGAAACTTTAACACATGCTTATTTTCATTTCCTAGACCTCATAAAAATCATAAAACAAATATTTTTATGTCAGATTTGTGGTCCCAAAACCACTGTTTTGGCTAGGCCCAATTTTAGGATGTTACAGGTAGACTGCCCAGAAATACGAGTAATGTGAGTGTTAGCCAGAGGGGAACTAAATATGTAACAGTTCGGTTTAGACCCTAGTCAGAATAGGGGTTTCAGGACCACAAATCTGAGTTTGAAAAATATTTTAATATTATTTTATGTGTCTGTGATATGTGAATTTATATCTGCTAGATTTTTCTAATTTAATTTGTCTGTTTCTGTGTTTGATTCGCAAAAAGGACCAAATCGCTTAAGTTGTAAAAGTTGCCTTCTAGTTGCTAAAGTGCCTAAGTGATATGGTTTGTTAAAGTTGAGGCCCTTGCATGTCAATAAGACCATTATATGATAGTGGGAGACATGGTTTGGCAATATAGTAAATAGATAAATTTTTAAAGGATGGTTAGGTAATTAGGTAATATATGTTATTAAATAAAACAAATGCATGAAAATTTGTTCATTCATGCATATCCTTGCCAAAAATACAAAAGAAAAAGAGAGGAAAAGAACAAGCTAGGTTTTGGCACTTTGATCCTTGATTAAGGTATGGATTTTTGTCCGTTATTGATAATTTCTACGTTTCTGTGATCGTTGCTTCGTGTTCTTCAAAGCCCATGTCTAAATTTCTGTTTCTGTTAAAGATTTCATGAAATGCCATTGTTGATTATATGAGCTCTGTAATGTTTTTATATGGATTATGAAAGATACGTGTGAGATTATTAAGCTTTGTCTTTGAATTTTGATGAAATAGAGCTATTTGGGATAATTTGTGAAAATGAGGTTTTGAAGGACTAAATTGCAAATTAAATATGTTATTTGGGCTGGTTGGAAGCCATGTATATTTAGCCAAGTTATACTCTTGGTGAACTTTTTCATATTTGTGATTTTGTGAAAAATGGACTAAATTGTCAAAGTGTGAAAATGTAAGGGCTAAAATGCAAAGTGCACTAAATATGTGTTCATGGATTATTTTGAATGAAATGAATGATTGAATGGTTGAATTTGTATTGTATTAGATCAAGAAGAAAGAAAATTAGACTTAGATCGAGGGAAGTCCAAAATAGTTGAATAGTCGACTCGTTTTATCCAAAACCCGTGCGAGGTAAGTCAAATTACAATTACATGTTAAATTGACTAAATTCTACGCATATAAACTACAATCTATATTGGACGGCCCTGAGAGCCTGATGAACGAACTTTGATAAGATTCTGATAATATGTTAGTATCTGAAAAATATTGGTATGCTTCTAAAGGAACGTTGACTTCGATCTGAAATATCGTGTAAGACCGTTTCTGGGACACAGGCTTCGATTTGAGATTTACGTGTAAGACCATGTTTAGGACATCGGCATCGTATCTGATTTCGTGTAAGACCCTGTCTGGGACAGAGGCATCGATATTGAATTACATGTAAGACCACGTCTGGGATGTTGGCATTGTACTTGTTTATGAGTATCTGTATCACTTCGGAATCGTCTGATGATAGTGTATGAAATATGAGAATGAGTATATGAAATGTATAACCTATGTAGGTACGTTTGTATCATACTAAATTTTTTAATATGAAAGACTCTGTCTCTGTGAAATATGTATGGAAGTTGGAAATGAAGCATGATATATATGCAATAAAGGAGCATGGTTAAGCTTATGATTTATTCTATGAAATGGTTATGAATCTTTATGGTTAAATTGTACTTGTATGTTTTAGTAATTAGACCAATTGTAATTGGCTTACTAAGCTCTTTGTAGCTTACTATGTGTGTTTACTGTCTATTTTACAGTTATCGTAGCTACTGAAGGCTCGGGGATAGTCGAGGATCATCACCACACTATCGATCTCATGTTGGTACTTTTGAAAGTGTACATATTTTAAAGTATGGCATGTATAGGTTAGAAGGTCTATATATATAAGTTTTTTGTGTATATATTATGCCATAGGAGTTGGCTAGCAAATGAAATGTTGTATATAAATTTTGGTATTTGGTTGATGGTGCCAAATGATGTATGGTTGTAGTGTTTTATGAGCTAATATGTTTTTGTTATAATGAAGCATGTTTTGAGCTTGGAATTGGTTGGAAATTTTGGTATGAATGTTGTATATTATTTCTTGTAGGATTGGACCCAAAAGGGGTGGCAAATTTGGCTTAAATCGAGCCTGCTTGGTGCCATAAGGTCAGGGGACACGGACGTGTCATATGGCCTTGGGCTAAAGTCAGTAGCTAGCTAAATGTCACAAGCCATAGTACACGGGCGTACCTATTGGCCATGTGAAAAAGTCAGTATAGGACCTATTTTTGGCATGACTGGTTCACATGGGCGTGTCTAGTGCCCGTGTGTGACACACGACCTAGTTGCACGGGCATGTGACTTTAATAGTTTGAAAGAATTGGTTGAGTTCTAAATATTCTGAATGGGTTCGGTTTAGTTCTGACCTTTTCTTAAATGTATGTTTTAGTCTAATAGACTATGTTTAGAGATGATTGCTTATGAAAAGATGTTAAATAATATTTGTGATTCTGTATTCGTCCGAAATGTTCTATCTGTCTGGTAATGCCTTGTAACTCTGACCCGATGTCGGTTACGGGTTGGGGGTGTTACATTTTATTGGTATCAGAGCTATATTTTAGTCGGTTCTAGGACTACCATTGCATTTGTGAGTCAAGCTATACATGCCATATATCTGAATCTGTGATAGTGTGATGACTCCTGACTTTGAAATGTGCTTTTATATAGCGAATGGATCCCGATAGAGCTGTAGCTGACGATGTTGAAAGTAACGTGCCTGCTCCCACACAAGGGACGATGCAAGATGATTCACGACTGGCTATAAGTAGCCGTGATAGGGAGGCTAAGCAAGCCTTCTATCAGATGATGAATGATTGGTTCACTCAGTATGTTAGAACCAATCCAACTATACAACAACCTCCACCCCTAGTTAATCCTTCTCAAATTCCTGTTATACCATCGGTGAGTCCGATTCAGTTGAGTAGACCACCGGTTGATGAGATTAGAAAGTATGGGGCTGAAGAGTTTCGAGCTATCATGGATTATTTTGAATGAAATGAATGATTGAATGGTTGAATTTGTATTGTATCAGATCAAGAACAAAGAAAATTGGACTTAGATCAGGGGAAGTCCAAAATAGTTGAATAGTCGACTCGTTTTATCTGAAATTCGTACGAGGTAAGTCAAATTACAATTACATGTTAAATTGACTAAATTTTGCGCATATAAACTATAATCTATATTGGACGGCCTTGAGAGCCTGATGAATGAACTTTGAGTAGATTCTGATAATATGTTAGTATCTGAAAAGTATTGGTATGCTTCCAAAGGAACGTTGACTTCGATCTGAAATATCGTGTAAGACCGTGTCTGGGACACAGGCTTCGATTTGAAATTTACGTGTAAGACCATGTCTGGGACATTGGCATCGTATCTGATTTCGTGTAAGACCCTATTTGGGACAGAGGCATTGATATTGAATTACATGTAAGACCACGTCTAGGACGTTGGCATTGTACTTGTTTATGAGTATCTGTATCGCTTCGAAATTGTCTGATGATAGCGTATGAAATATGAGAATGAGTATATGAAATGTATAACCTATGCAGTTACATTTTTATCGTAATACGAAAGACTCTGTCTCTGTGAAATATGTATGGAAGTTGGAAATGAAGAATGATATATATGCAATAAAGGAGCATGGTTAAGCTTATGATTTATTCTATGAAATCGTTATGAATCTTTATGGTTAAATTGTACTTGTATGCTTTAGTAATAAGACCAATTGTAATTGGCTTACTAAGCACTTTGTAGCTTACTCTGTGTGTTTACTGTCTATTTTACAGTTATCATAGCTGCTGAAGGCTCGGGGATAGTTGAGGATCGTCACCACACTATCGATCTCATGTTGGTACTTTTGAAAGTGTACATATTTTAAAGTATGGCATGTATAGGCTAGAAGGTCTATATATATAAGTTGTTGTGTATATATTATGCCATAGGAGTTGGCTATCAAATGAAATGTTGTATATAAATTTTGGTATTTGGTTGATGGTGCCAAATGATGTATGGTTGTAGTGTTTTATGAGCTAATATGTTTTTGTTATAATGAAGCATATTTTGAGCATGGAATTGGTTGAAAATTTTGGTCTGAATGTTGTATATTATTGCTTGTAGGATTGGACCCAAAAGGGGTGGCAAATTTAGCTTAAACCGAGCTTGCTCGGTGCCACAAGGTCAGGGGACACGGGCGTGTCATATGGCCATGGGCTAAAGTCAGTAGCTAGCTAAATGTCACACGGCCATAGTACACGGATGTGCCTATTAGCCGTGTGAAAAAGTTAGTATAGGACTTATTTTTGGCACGGCTGGTTCACATGGGCGTGTCTAGTGCCCGTGTGTGACACACGGCCTAGTTGCACGGGAGTGTGACTTTAACAGTTTGAAAGAATTGGTTGAGTTCTAAAAATTCTAAATGGGTTTGGTTTAGTTTCGACATTTCCTTAAATGTATGTTTTAGGTCTAGTAGACTATGTTTAGAGATGATTGCTTATGAAATGATGTTAAATAATATATGTGATTCTGTATTGGTCCGAAATGTTCTGTCTGTCTGGTAATGCCTTGTAACCTTAATCCGACGGTGGTTACGAGTTAGGGGTGTTACAAAATATATGACTGTTAGATCTGGGACTCGCACACCCGCCAAAGCCTACGCCATTCGAGCTCGTGACGAAGCTTCATCTCCCGAAGTTATAACTGGTACTTTTACTCTTTACGATACTTCTATGATTGCATTGATAGATCTCGAGTCAACGCATTCTTCTATATTTTGCCTGTAGAGTCTACTGAATTTGTAACTAGAGTATCGAACCCCTTAGGCCGGTGTGTTTTGGTTGAGAAAGTGTTTTGGGTATGAATTGGTTAACTTTGCATGATTCTATTGTAAACTGCAAATGGAAGACTATTGATTTACGATGTCAGAATGATGAGATTATTCTGATTGAGTCTAATGATCTGAATGGTTTATCGGAAGTGATTTCTTCGATATTAGCTCAGAAATATGTGAGAAACGGTCGTGAAGCCTATTTTTCTTATGTGATTGATTCGAAAGTGATAGAAAAGAAAATTGAATCAGTGCCTGTTTTCTATGAATTTCTTGATGTGTCTCTTGAAGAACTTTTAGGATTACCTCCGATTCGAGAAGTTGAGTATGGCAGTGAATTAATACCGGGGACTACTCTGACTTTGATAGCTCTGTATAGAATGGCTCCGACCAAGTTAAAAGAATTAAAGTCTCAATTGCAAGAGTTGACTGATAAAGGATTTGCACGACCGAGCTTTTCTCCTTAGGGTGCTCCTATTCTGTTTGTAAAAAAGAAAGATGGTATAATGATATTGTGAATTGATTATCATCAGTTGAACAAAGTGGCTATCAAGAACAAATATCCTCTTCCCTGAATTGACAATTTGTTTCATCAATTGAAAAGAGCTACTGTGTTTTCAAAGATAGATCTGAGATCGGGATGCTATCAGTTGCGAGTAAAAGATTCAGACATTCCTAAAACTACTTTTTGAACGAGGTAGGAACACTATGAGTTTTTTGTGATGCCTGTCGGATTAACGAATGCACCTGCTATTTTTATGGATTTTATGAACAGAATTTTCAAACGTTATTTAGATTTGTTGTAGTATTGATTGATGACATTTTGATATATTCTCGTAATGAATCTGAGTATGCCGAACATCTAAGATTAGTGCTACAGACTTAGCGTGATAAGCAGCTGTATACGAAGTTTACCAAATATTTGATTTTCTGGGACATATTGTGTCAGCATCTGGTATCAGAGTTGATCCGAGCAAAATTTTAGCTATTTTAGATTGGAAGCCTTCGAAAAATGTTTTTAAAGTCCATAGTTTTCTAGGACTCACCGATTATTATAGACGATTTGTGAAAGGCTTTTCTATGGTTGCTAGTCCATTGACGAAATTGCTTCAAAAAGATGTGAAATTCGATTGGTCTGAACAGTGTCAGAAAAGCTTTGATTAGTTGAAAGCCCTATTGACAGAGGCTCTAATGTTAGTACAATCAGAATTGGGTAAAGAATTTGAATATATAGTGATGCTTCATTGAACGGTCTGGGATGCGTTTTGATGCAGGAAGGCAAAGTCATAGCTTATGCCCCGAGACAGTTAAAGCCGCACGAAAATAATTATCCAACACACGATTTGGAATTGGCGGCTATTGTGTTTGCTTTGAAGTTTTGGCACCACTATTTGTTTGGTGTGAAATGTCATGTTTATTCTAATCATAAAAGTTTAAAATATCTGATGACTCAGAAAGATTTGAACTCAAATATTTCGAAATAAAGTAGAAGATATCTCTTTTCAGTCCAGGCCCCCAGTAATGCTATTTCAAATCATTATACATTTTCATACTACCCAGATGTATAGATAAATGAGAAAATCGTCTGAATCAACTCTGAATTTCTTGAAACACAAATCTAACCTCAAAATCTCAAACAATTGTCATTATCAATTCGATATTCAGAATCAAAATCCAAAGCACACTGAGCTCATTTTTCTATTATCTCATTATCAACTTTCTGAGCATCAATAATCTGTTGTAAAAATAATGGTCTTACTTTCAATTCTACTAAAATTGAACCATCACCAGACAAAACTAATTGAGTATTCATCGCATGCAATGCAAACAATGATTTCCGGCTCAAAGCAACATAGGCCTTATCCACACAAGTAATGGAGAGCATACAAAAGCTTTAGAATATTATTTTCGAGCACTAGAACGAAACCCGTTCTTACCACAAGCTTTTAATAATATGGCTGTGATCTGTCATTACGTGCTACTATTTCCACTATAGAAATAAAAAAGGAAAGAAAGAGCAAATACGCTAGTAAATAAATACGCTAGTAAATAAACACGCTAGTAAATAAAATACTAGAAAAAAAATAGGCTTTGAAATTGGTTGATAATGATCTAGCATGAATGATGTATGTTTTGGTTATGCATTGGTTGAAATTTAGTATGAAATGATTTGG
Source organism: Gossypium hirsutum (assembly GCF_007990345.1). Taxonomy (NCBI): domain Eukaryota; kingdom Viridiplantae; phylum Streptophyta; class Magnoliopsida; order Malvales; family Malvaceae; genus Gossypium; species Gossypium hirsutum. Next base: position 49,743,562 of record NC_053424.1, read on the forward strand.
TTTTGAACTTGTAGGGAGGACCAAAATTTGGGTGGCAAGTTGGCCTTGTAAATGGACTATTTTCGCCTACATGGGCAGGGACATGAGCGTGTGTCACTGCCGTGTTGCTCGAAGGCCATTTCGAAATGAGTCTGGGAAGACTACACAGTCGTACACACGGACGTGTGCCAAGCCATGTGGCCAAATCAGTTTTGAGCACAAGCTAGACACATGGGTGTGTGACTGGCCATGTAACCCAAGTCAGTAGCCTTCCTAATTTTCATACGGCCTAGCACATGGGCATGTCTTGTGGCCGTGTGGACACGTTAGTATGTATGTCCTATTTCGCCACGGCTTAGACACAAGAGTGTGTCTAATGCCGTGTGAGGCACACGACCTGCTCACATGGGCGTGTGACCTTTGTAACTTACAAAATTATATGTGTTCGGGTTAGTCCCAACCTTTTTTTTCTAATGCATGTTTAAGGTCTCATTGACCTAAGAAAGGGACTTTACATTGATATTTGACTATGATATGATAATGTATGGCTGTTGACTGTGAAATGATTGCGAAATGTTCCGATATGTCTGGTAATGCCTCTTAACCCTAGTTCGACAACGGATATGTGTTAGGGGTGTTACATCGATAGTGGATGCTCAAGACACATGACCAGTGACAAGAGTCACAATATCAATTGAAGCCAAAAAGTGGAAGAGAAGTTACATTTGGTGACAACTCTACGAAACAATTTGAAGGAATAGGATCTATTGGTAAAAACTCTTCAATTATTATTGAAAATGTCTTATATGTCAACGGTCTTAAGCATAATATTTTAAGTATTAGTCAACTATGTGATAAAGGTTTCAATGTCATATTTGAGTCTAGAGGTTGTAAAGTTATTAACATTGCTTCTAATAAGATTATGCTTGTAGGACATAGGATAGAATATATATATAGTGCATTTAGATGATATGCATAACTCTAACTTATGCCTTGTTGCTAAAAAAGAGAATAACTCTTTGTTATGGCATAGAAAACTAGGACACGCTAGCAAGAGCATATTGCGTAAATTACTTAAAAATGACTTAGTAAGAGGATTACGTAGAATTGATTTTGACGTGAATAAAATATGTGATGCATGTGTTAAGGATAAACATAAAAGAGTTTCTTTTAAATCTATTAATGATGTATCAACTAGTAGAGTTCTTCAACTTATTCACATAGACTTGTTTGGTCCAATTAGGATAACTAGCTTGGGTGGAAAATAATATGTTTTTGTGCTTGTTGATGACTATTCTAGATATATTTGGGTTCTTTTCTTAAGTACTAAAGATGAGGCTTTAGAAAAATTCATCACATTTTCAAAAATAAGTCAAAGTGAAAAAGGTTACTCTATCACTACGTTAGAAGTGACTATGGAACCAAATTTCAAAATCTTGGTTTTGAAAATTTTTGCAACTTAAATGGAATTAGCCATAATTTTTCTACACCTAAAACCCCTCAACAAAATGGAGTTATTAAGAGGAAAAATAGAACTTTAGAAGAAATGGCTAGAACCATGCTTTGAGAAAATAATTTACCAAAATATTTTTGGGCGGAAGCCACAAACACTACTTGTTATATTGTTAATAGAGTGAGGATTAGGCATATTTTAAAGAAAACTCCATATGAACTTTTCAAAAATAAAAAGCCTAACATTAGTTATTTTCACCCCTTTGGATGCAAATGTTTTGTTCTAAATAATATCAAAGATAATCATGGTAAATTTGACGCAAAGAGTGATGAAGGAATTTTTCTTGGTTATTCTTTAAATTCTAAAGCTTGTCGAGTTTTTAACAAAAGACCTTTAGTAATAAAAGAGTCTATACATGTTACTTTTTATGACTCTAATCTTCCTTCTAGAAAGGATTCTTGTGTTGATGATGATAATGTAGAATTTTTTAACAATGATAAAGAGGATCACTCATCAGATGAAAATATTTAAGAACAAACACAAGAAGGTTTTGAATAACTTTCAATTGAGGAAAGGGAAGTCACTCATCCAAGAGAGTTCAACTATGCGAAGGATGGTATGATTTTGGGAGATCCATCCCAATGGATAATTACTAGATCTTTTCTTAGAAATACTTGTAAGTATGTTGCATTTATCTCATGCATTGATCCTAAAAATATCAAAGAAGCATTAAATGATGAATATGGGATATTGTCCATGCAATAAGAGTTAAATCAATTTGAGAGAAGTAAAGTATGAACCTTAGTTGATAGACCTAGTGATAAATCTACTATAGGTACTAAATAGGTTTTTAGGAACAAGCTAGATGAGAGTGGTAACATAGTGAGGAACAAGGCTAGGCTTGTTGCTCAAGGTTACATTCAAGAGGAAGGAATAGATTATTATGAAACTTATGCTCCCGCTGCTAGGATGGAAGTCATTAGAAATCTTTTAACTTTTGCACGATTTAACAATTTCAAATTATATCAAATGGATTTAAAAAAAATTTTTCTAAATGGTTTTATAAATGACGAAGTGTATGTTGAACAACCACCCAGTTTTGAAGATCTAAAATTTCCAAACCATGTTTTCAAACTTCCAAAAGCTTTATATGGTTTGAAACAATATCCTAGAGTTTGGTATGAAAGATTATCAAATTTTCTTATTGAAAAAGGTTTTTATAAAGGGAAGGTTGACACAACACTATTTATTAAAAAAAAAGATTTATTGGTAGTTCAAATTTTATGTCAATGATATTATTTTTTTTCCTACTAATGATCTTATTTGTCAAGAATTTTCTAAGCTAATGCAATGTAAGCTTGAGATGAGCATGATGGAAAATAAATTTGTTTTTAGGACTTCAAATCAAGCAAAGAAAGGATGGCATCTTCATAAATCAAGCTAAATAGACAAAGTAAATGCTCAAGAAGTTTGAGATGGGCACTTTCAAACCACAAGCTACTCCTATGAGCCCTTCTACAAAGCTTGATAAAGATGAGAAAGGTAAATGTGTTGATTTAAAATTATATAGGTCAATGATTGGTTTGCTTTATCTTACCGCAAGTAGACCTGACATTATGTTTAATGCATGCTTGTGTGCTAGATATCAATCTTGTCATAAGGAATCACATTCAAGCCTCTAAGAGAATCTTTACATACCTTAGAGACACTTCAAATTTAGGTCTTTGGTATTCTAGAGACTCATCCTTTAGCTTGCATGCTTTCTCGAATGCGGATTTTGGAGGTCGCAAATTAGATAGGAAAGGCACCTCTGGTACTTGTCAATTTCTAGGCAACATACTAATTTCATGGTTTTCAAAGAAACAAATTAATGTTGCATTGTCCACTACTGAACCAGAATATATTTCTACTGGTAGTTGTTATGCTCAAGTTTTACGGATGAAACAACAACTTAAGGACTATGGAATTGATGTAGATATTGTTCCTATCAAGTGTGACAATACTAGTGCTATTTTTCTCACTAAAAATCCCATCCAACATTCTAGAACTAAACAATTTGAAATTAGACATCATTTCATTAGAGATCATGTCATAAAAGGTGAAATTGGTCTAGAATATATACACCTTAAATCAATTAGCTGATACTTTTACAAAACCTTTAGATATTGAAAGATTTTGGACACTTAGGAGAGAACTAGGTTTGACCACCTTACCTTGAATTTGTTTAATTTTTTATGTGTTTAATTTTTTTGTGAAAAAAAGCTTGATAAGTATGATATTCATGACTCTTATATGGAGAAAGATAGGGGGAGTTTTATATGTGAAATTTATCTATTTTAACCTTATTTATCAAGCTTAAATTGCTTTTATGTTGTTTTTGCACTCATTGAATTATAAATTAGATGCATTATGCTTGTATATTGTACTTTTATGTATACGAAACATATGGGGATGCCTTTAGACTCATATTAGGACCCTTAGAATTCTACAAACTCAAAACTTTTTATTTTACATTTTTCACTGCACTTGGAAAACAAAATCGCAAATTGGTATCAATATCATTTTAAAAATATTGATACTCGTGAAAAACTATCGATACCACGGGCTGTATTTAGGTGTCTGTACCAATTTTCTAACACATTCAAAACCTAAAAATTCCCCCCACTGAAATTGTCACAAATCCTCTCCAAATTTTCTTAAATTTCTTTATTTTTTTGACAAATCTTGGTCTTTTAACATCCTCAAACATCTGAAGCTGCCAATTTTAAGCTTCCTTTAATAATAAAGAGAGACTTGACTTGAATGAAGATTAGCGGGAGACAAATTCTAGTATTTAATAGTTTGATGCCTGTCTGCGTTCTATCTTTCTATCTATTAAGAGTTAGCCTAGCCAAGAACGGCGCCTAGAAAAGTTCTCACGGACTCCAAATATCATGTTTGATTGCAAGAGGTCACCTATTCTTAAAGGTTTTCTTAATTTTTTTACCCAAAACCCTTGCCCACCAAGTGATTGATAAAATTTCCTAAAGAGTTTTCCATTGAGTTTTAGTGCTTCTAAGTGTCTTTTTAGCTAGTATGGCCCTTAAGAAAATACCTAGAACCAGTACATCATCTTCTCATACATCTAGTGAGTTGGACTCGTCCTTTAGCGAAGTTTTCAAAACCCAAACTCTCTATCTCGTTTCAACTCACATTTTTCCTTAAAAATGGTTTGTGAGTCTAGGAAAGTGGATTTAGCCATGTTAGAGGCTATTACTTTTGTTTATCTCCCTATTTTACAAAATTGGGGTTGGATGGAACTTTTAAATATTTCATCATCGACTTACCATAATCTTGTTTGTGCTTTCTTTTCAAACACCAAACTCGAACATGATGAGCTTAGCGATATTGTTTCAGCCACCACATCATTTTTAATGAAAACCCCTATCGCCTTATTGTCAATGAGTTTGGCAATTATCTTTATTTGCCTCCTGGAGGTAACTTTGATGAAAAGGGTTATTTTAATCCCGCACTTTTTATTCAGTCTAGATCAACATCCGACTTAATCTTCATGATCGTATCCCCCATTTCATTCTCACTTGGAGCCTTAGGCCTATCAAAAAGCATGTCAAGCTTTGAAACACTGATTATTGGTGGCTCGATTACCTTAAATCTGATAGGCGTCCCGACCTTGCCCTAATAATTTTCAATGACATTATTTAAAGCCATTGGAAGGGGGTTAATAGAAATGGAGACACCCTCGTTACCTCAAACCAACCAATTAGTTACAGGGCCCTTCATCATGTAGGATATCATTTCGATATCAACACTGGTATGCGGATTAAGAGCGATCATCCGGTAGATATTAAAAATGACGACATTGACACTACTTTTGAATATGCTCCAGCACCCGAGCTCGCTCCTCTACTGGCTTCTTCTTCACATGCTGCTCAACCGTCTTGTAAGGTTAATAGTGCCATACTTGATGCCATTCACTCTTTGAGCAATGATGTTCGAAGTCTTCAAAAAGAGGTTCGATCTCATAGGGAAGAAATGAACTCTAAGCCATAATTGATGCCATTCACTCTTTGAGCAATGATGTTCGAGGTCTTTAAGAAGAGGTTCGATCTCATAGGGAAGACATGAACACTAAGCTATCTATTTTAGAGTCTCAAGTGGCATCTCTCATTTCACATTTTTCTACTATTACTACTTTCTCCCCTCCTCATGATGATTACAGTAGCTCCAGGACATACATTTTATTTGTATAACATCTGCACCTTTATTTCTATGTTTAAGTCTATGTCTTTGTTTTTATTGCACTTTATTTCTTTCTTTGTAATTTAAGATGCAATTTTCTTTCAGTTCATTGCTCATTCGCTTTTATCTATCTCTTGTGATGAACTAACTTCTTTTCTCCTTGAGCTTTATTTGATGTTTGATATAACAAAAATGGGGAGAAGAAAAGTTTAATTAAATTAAATGGGTTGATTATTCTTTGATGATAATTAAATGCAAATTTTTGTGACCAATTTTCCTTAAAGTAGAAATGAATGCTAACTTGAATGACAAATTTTCTTTTAGCCTCAAATTTAAAATGCCTTTTATTAAAGAGGAGCAGTTATTCAAAAATAAATTTACCAAATGTTTTGTTATATCAAAAAGAGGGAGATTGTTAAATCAAACTTTATTTGATAAAAGATTTTGATATTGCAAATTGAACTGTGTTTTAATATAAGTTAAAATTGAAAAAATGATTTTTAAATTTGAAGTCTAAGAAATAAAAATTTGAATATTTACATTAAACTCTTAGAAAATTTTAAAACAATTTTAAAATCAAGTAGTGAAAATGATTTCAATCAAGTTAAAATCATTTTAGCACATCAAAATGATTTTCAAACAAGTCAAAATTGCTCAAGGCCAAAAAGTATCGATGGCCAAGTATCAATATATTTGGAATTATCGATACCCTTTGAAAAATAGAGACCAAACATGCATTCTGTTTTAGAAACCCTAAAAATAATCGATACCATTTTTTTGGTATCGATACTTTCTGGAAATAATCAATACCTTTCTTAAAAACGAAACCAAAATAGAACTATGTTTCTTATAAACCCTACAAAGTATCGATCTGGTATTGGTACCTATTTTAAAAAGTATCGTTAGAACATTTTTTTTGGTATCGATTAATAAATCCCAACGGTCACTGAATTAGCATTTATTACAAAAATTATCGATACCCTTTTATTTGGTATTGACACTCGTAGTTGCAGATGAAATAAATGCTCTGGTTTTACATCCCCAACGGTCATATTCACTACACCAACAACCTCAACTGTTGGAAATCTATTAGGGGTATAGAAACCATCTTCCAAAGACCTACAACAACAATGGCCCAAATATAAAAACTCTCATCAAGCTACCATAATGTGCATCATAACCTAAAACATAGTCTTAAGGATTACAACCCAAACACTTCAAATACATACATTCAAAACTAGCCATTTCACTAGAATAACTATTATAAAATAACATTTACATATTCACAAAAAAATACTTATATACATGCCACATCCCAAAATGAAATATAAAAGTTACCAAATAGGTGGATAGTGTGAGCTTCCAGTCGATCCGTCCGATCAGTCCTCAAGTTTGGTAACTACAAAAGAACCAAAAATGATATAAGTAAGCTAAAGAAGCTTAGTAAGTTCATAGTTTTAAAACATCAAACTAACTTACCTTAATTGAAATAAAAATACAAAAAGATAATTTACAATTCCTGATAGCCAAATACACATTCACAACTCAAATTAGTTCTTGATCATTTATTAAAATATACCATGATAATTCTCCTCTCAAATAAATTTTCAATTCCATAAACAACAATTTATCAATAGAAATGTACTCACATATAAACAAGTAGTACATTGAACATTTAACACTTGCTAATATCTTGAATATGCATCAACATTTAAGAACATAAGTAAACTATACATTCCATTAACATGTAGCCAGATGAACTAAGTACTCGACTCAGATACTCGGGTAACTATACCACACTTGCTAATCCCGTACAAGCGCACATCTAACCCTATTGGCATGCCAATTATATCCTACGCGATTACTATGTTCAACGGGGGATTTACATGATTTCATTACTTAAATACTTTTCCATCATTCAGAGGCACTTCATTAATTTCAAACACATAAAATAAACTTATTACATTCATATCTATAATATGCAGCTCCAAGAAATGATACTATCAATTTCTCAACTTCATATGTGTTTATTTGCAATACACCAATATATAAATAACTAATGGAATTTCACATACATACGGACAACTAAGTAGAAAAAATAATATAATGACAAGTAACTTACATTCAAATAACAATTCATTATGAACTTACCTATGCTCACTTCCAATCTTAAAGTAAGGACTACTTTGTAATTTTCCCTTTTCTTCGATTATTGCCTTTTTTATTCAAGTCTTGACCTATAGAGTAATTAAATACAATCTATTAAATTCGCATGCATTTTACATTCAATTCAATACATATGACTCTTAACTTTTCATCATTCGCACATTTTCACTAAAATTTTACGTTTTCACTATTTAGTCCCTAAACTTAAAATCTCCAAATTTAGCAAAATTTGTCAAATACCTTATAACAGCCCTTGTAACAGCCCGACTTTGGGCCTAGTCAGAACAGTGGTTTTGCAGCCACTGTTTCGGGGCTGGAGAAATTATTTTCAATGATATTTTATGTGTTATAGCATGATTATATGAGTGCATGAAAGTTTTGGTGAAATAATTTTAGCGATTTCATGCTTAATTGCAAAAAAATACTAAATCGCATAAAGGGAACAAGTTTTGTTTTCCTAGCTAAATATGTTAAATAGCTAGAGAACCAAATTTTTGGGTGTTTAAAGCGAAACCCTAAATAGGGTGCTCGGCTGGCCAAAGAGAGAGAGTTTGAAAAGTCAAAGTTGTGGGTATTAGGTAGCTTTTTTTGGCATTAAAATAAAACAAAAAGAAAAAGATGTCATCTTTTCATCTTTCTTCCTTCCCCCACCGAAAATACCAGCAAAATAGGGGTTTTGAAAGTTAAAAATTTTAGCAACTTCCGTCCCTTGCAAGTAAGTGATTTTGATGACTTTTCTTGATGATTTTTACATTTTTGGGACCCCTAAAGCTTAATCTAGCTATTGAGGGAACTATTTTGCAAAATGGTTTGGAGTTTAGGGTTTTTCCATGAAAGCATGTGTGTTGCTAACTGAAATTTTATGGAAGAATATGAGTCTTGGTTGTGTAATAAACAACTTTTTTGAAAGGACTTTCATGGAAAACACCTAACAGGGCCATTTTGTAAAAGTTATAAAATAGGTTGTAATTGTGTGAAATGGTGGAAATTTGGGGTTTTCATAGGAGTAATAATTGGTCGGTTAGGCTTGGATAATAAGGAATTGTAACACCCCAAACCCGACCTGGAAGTTTGGCTCGAATCTAGCATGTCACATTGAAGTGTTTTTCGGAAACCATGTTTCCATTAAAAACCCTTCTTAATAATTAAAAACTTGTACCCTTTTTAAACCTTGTTAGAAAACCTCAGCTGAATAACATTATTAACAACTTTGTAAAAAATCCAGGCAGTTGCGGAAGCTTAATTTAAAAACAATTGCGGTTACGTGATGTTTTGAACAATAGTAGTTGCTTTGGAAAACCGTGTTCTAATACTAGCAATTATAAGAACAATAAATAAAATTCCAAATTTGAAATTCAAAAAATTACAACGGCTTTACTACAACCCACATAAAAACATTTAAAAGCAATAATCAAAACTATAACATAAATAGTGTGTGTGGCTTCCTCCGAGCCCCTCACAGCCCCGATCCGTCTAAGGCTGGAAATTACCTAAAAGGTTAATAAACGGGGTGAGTTTACGAAAACTCAATGTGAAATCCCCTACTATATAAAAGGAACAGTCAGTCATATAAAAGAATTAAAAGTTGGCCCCAGCCCTACTTACAGTTTCAGTATCAATTGGGCCTTAGCCCATTTTAACAAACAGTACCAGATGGGCTTTAACCCATTACAGAATAAGAAACATTATCAGAACTAGAATCAAAATCAGAATCAGAATTAGGTGACAGAATCAGAATCAGAATCAGTATCAGGTAACAGAATCAAAATCAGAATTACTATCAGGTAATAGAATAAAAAATCAGAATGTGAATGCAATCCCAACCCAATACACCTTATAACCAACCGCTACACTCCACCCGTACCAGCCCTACACTCCACAGTTGTAGCATTACTGCTCAGTTATCAAATGTTGTGACAAAGTCACCAGATACAGATATTGTGGCAGAGCCACCAGAATAGATATTTGTGGCATAGCCACCAGAAACAGATAATGTGGCAAAGCCACTTAACAAAATACGTGGCATAAAGCCATCGATAACTACATTATGTTAGGCACAAAGCCATCAACTAGAGTAACATAACCGGCACACAGCCCTAGGTAAATGTGATCGACACAGAGTCGTCAATAACCATATATTGGCACATAGCCTTAGGCAAATACGTGTGGCACACAGCCATAATCAGGTTGGCACAAAGCCATATGTAGGTTGACACAAAGCCATAATCAGAAGGCTTTAAGCCATCGGTAACTGTATCATGTTAGGCACAGAGCCATCAGCGACATAATATAGTCGGCACACAGCACCGGGTAAATATGATCGGCACTCAGTCATTGATCGGTCCACAGTCGTCTTGGGTGACCCATGCGACCTTATCAAATCAGTACGAATATACAGCTCTTAAGCCTTCGGTGGATCCACAGTCGTCAAGCAACCATGCGATCCTAATAGATCAGATCTTCCTCAGTACAAAATCCCAAAATCCCAACCCATGCACCATGTCATGTATGCAGAATGTCATGCCCATATTTGAATCAAACAATCATAGCCAAGTCATTCATATACCAACATATATTCACAATCAAATTCGTCAACCACACAGTCCAAGTTAGTCACTTGCCAACAAGGGCAAAACAGTCATTTAACACCTTAGGGGCAAAATGGTAATTTTACCCCACAAGGTATCTCGGTAATTCCACCCTACAGGGGTATTTCGATAATTCTACCCTATAGGGGTATTTCGGTAATTCTACCCTACAGGGGTATTTCGGTAATTCTACCCTACAGGGTCTGTAGGTATTCCGGTAATTCTACCCTACAGGGGTATTTCGATAATTTTATAAACAAAGGGTATTTTAGTAATTTTACAAACCAAGGGTATTTTGGTAATTTTGTAAACCAAGGGTATTTTGGTAATTTTACATACCAGGGGTATTTTGGTAATTTTATAAGCCAAGGGTATTTAGTAATTTTACAAACCAGGGGTATTTTGGTAATTTGGTAAACTAAAGTATTCTAAATAGGGATAACAATACGAATGGCCCTAAAGCCTATTCTCGGCCCAAATGGGCCCACACGCTCGTGTGGCCCTTTTAGCCCAAATCTAGCCACAGATATGAGATTCACCTATCCTAATGCAATATTTACTACACAATCAAACAACTTATCCAATTGGGCCCGTAGGCCCATTGGGCCCACATGGCCCATTTCGACCCATCGCGGCCCGAAGTAGCCATCCTACAGCTAGAGTAGTGAGAAATACACACCTGATTGGAGATTGGAGTTAATCCACGCTCCGAGCACTCTTAGCCGACGCCCAACCCAAACGAGCACGCCATAAAGCGAAAGGGATCAGCCAAGAAAGGTACATTTACTCTTCTCATGGTTCTCTATATTTAAAGCCAGCTTCGCATCCACTCTTATGTTAGCTTCTCGATGTGGGATCCCTCAATCATCAGAGTTTAAATTCAACACCAACTCTTGCTGCCCCCTGTTAGCAAAATAACTACTCTTTGCTTGCCATGGGATTCGAACCCATGCCTCCCCTTAAATGCTCCACAATCTACTTGCCACTAAGCCACAAGGCTTTTTGTGTCACAATTTCTCCAACAATATTCTTAAGGCCTACCTACTACACCTAGGGTTGATTCACCTTAAACTAAAATTTTTGCTAGAGTCCAGGTTTGAACCCAGGACTTCTCCAACACTTCTCAGCACACTTAAGCACTAAAATAAGCCTTCATTAACGAAATTTTCACGCACAACAGAATATTATAAGCTGCCTTCAACCGCTCCCATGCTCAAGGCCCAAAACTTCTAGGCCCAAATTCAGGGTGTTACAAAAATTTGATAAAAAATAATTTTCGGGCCTAAGGGTGAAATGGTCATTTTGCGAAAGTCTGGAAGCAAAATGGTCATTTTTCCAAAAATGTGAATTTTGATTGTCCAAATTTATTTAGTGATTAAATAAGTGAACTTCATCATGTTAGATAAAGAAAATTGAGATTTGGGCTTAAATCGAGAAAGTGCGTGGTTATGGACAAAAAGAGAATAATTAGCCGAAATTTCAATTGAGGTAAGTCCGTGTGATTAAATGAGCATGATATTTATGCCATTTTTATTATATTTAAAAATCTATCTTTCCATGATTGTATTAAAGTTTAGGTTGATGATATTGTATATGAGGAAGTGATGTCAAATGTAAATAACATTTATGTGTTGATTGAATGCTTAGAGATTTGATGGAATATGATATTCCATTGAAACGAGTAAATTGTATGTAAATAGTACAACTATATTGTTATTATATATGTTTAAATTGATATAGCATAAATTGCTTGGTTGTGGAAACGATTATGTTTGATGAATATTGAGATAGTAGAATTCCCATTTGAACCTTAAGAAATAATTCGGATATTCATGCCATGACATTCAGGTTATTTGTCTGCCAGTGTAAGACATGTCTGGGACATGCATCGGCCTCGAGATGTAAGCCAGTGTAAGACATGTTTGGGACATGCATCGGCTACAAGATGTGTCAGTGTAAGACCATGTCTAGGACATGGCATTGGCACGGATATGTAAGAGCTAGTGTAAGACCATGTCTAGGACATGGCGTCGGGCTCGATTTCAATAGTCAGTGTAAGACCATGTTTGGGACACGGCATCGACTTGATGGATGAGCTAGTGCAAGACCATGTTTGGGACATGGCATCGGTATTATACCCTATGTTTGAGGCTTTGTGAATATCTGATAGCTTTCTGAATGGTTCAATGGTGAGAGTTACGGTATGACCATATTGTGAGTGGTACAGGTACTTACATGAAATTGATGAGATGTGAATTCAATTCATGTTATATGATTAGTAAGGAATGAATATGAGCATGTTGAGTAACACAGATATGTATGCCAAGCTCATGAGAAATGATTTCAGTTTATGATGCACATTTGGTGAAGATGTAAATAGGTAATTCATGCCTATGAGAATGATTTTGTGATTAGAGGTCTATACTTATGATGTATTACTATGTAACCTTACCAATGTGGTGAAAATAAATTAATATGGTGTGATAAACTTAGTATCGTTAATTTACACTAAAACAGTTTTAGATAGCAGCCATAGTCCGACTTTGAAAATACACCAAAAATTGTGGAAACTGAGTTAGAGGCTGAATAAAATATGAAATTAAAGCCTATGGGTCTATTTTCACATAGAAGAAACAGTGTAAGCAAAAGAGTTTCATTTTATAAAATATTTAAATTGTTGCGAGACAGAGTTAGAATGACTTCGAAATCCCCTATTTTGATTTGATAAAATCATTGAAAATTGTAAAAAAATAGTTATGTGTTATAATTTATATGCTTAGAATTTTTAATGTGTCTATTTTCAAGAGAAAGTATTATGAGATAATTAATTTTTAGTGAAGAGGGGTCAGAACTGTCAGATAGCGAAAAAGGGATAAATTTAAGGAATAAAATGTACTAATTGACTGAACAAAAAATTTTGAAAATTTTATGGTAAGAAGAAATGTGAGTCTAGTTTCAGGGAAAATTATTGGAACCTAATTTGGAGTTCCGTAGCTCTAGATATAAATGATTTAGTGAATGTGACTTGAAAAAACAGCTTGACTAGAACATGAGTAAAAATGCAAATAGGGTTGTATTACAATGAGAAGCAAGTTGATAAATTGCTTATTATCTTCATACGATCTTACTAAGCTATAAAGCTTACTCCCTTCCTTTCCTTTCCTTTAGTGTTTTCAGGTTAGCTCGGGGTTGGAGATCGTTGGAGGCAGCATCACACTATCAAGTCGCTACCTTTGGAGTAATGAAGTATATATTAGAAATTTCAAGTAAGTGGCATGTGTAGGGATCTAGTTAATTGACATGTATTATTTTGCTTTGGCCAAATGTGTTGGCTTATGGCCATGAGATATGGTTTATATTGATTATGGCTTGTAAGCCTAGCTATTCATGTCATGTCTAATGTTTATAATGTGATTATGTTTGTTTGCCCTGCATGGTTAGTAATATGACATGTGTGTTGGATGTATGCTTTATGACCAATTGAGGTGGTCATAGTTATGTAGTAATTGCATGATATAAACACAACGTGATAATGATTTGAACATGAGTGCTTGATGATAAGTTGGTAACTAGAGTATAATAGTAAAAATGGTTATCAAAATGACAAGTCTTATGAATGTGAAATAAAGAATCTAGACTTGATATTTCATGAGTAGATGCATTACTTGTAAGAGGACATGTTAATGTTAAGGATATGTCTTAATAAAGAGTGTTTAATCACTAAAATGATGCCATGATTTGTGACTTTGTTGTGCATAAGGTTGTAAGAGATTATGGTTAACATGAAGGATTGGAAAATAGCCTAAGTGTTGGCCACACGGGCTGAGACACGGCTGTGTGTCTCAACCGTGTGAGGGGTACGGCCTGGAGACATGGGTGTATGGCCCGGCCGTGTGGTTCGATGTGCACGCTGACATCATAAACAGAGAGTTACACGGCCTGAGGACATGGGCGTGCCAAAGGCACACGAGCGTGTGACCTTGTTTCATAGGAAAATTTTCTAAGTTTTCCTGAAACTTCTCAAACTTCTCAGTTTAGTCCTGAATCAATTCCGGTGATGTTTTGGGCTTCATAGACCCAAATAAGGGACGGCATGCATGTGTTTGAAAGGTTTTGAATTAAAAGAGATTTTATGGCCTGATTTTTGCATGAATGTGTATGTTTAATTCCGGTAATGCCTCGTACCCTGTTCCGGTGGTGGACATGGGTAAGAGGTGTTACCTTTACGAGTATCCGAGCATGGTTTAGTAGGTTCTCAGACTAACCTAGCACGTGTAAGAGTCTAGCTATACATGCCATAGTTTGTGATAGTGTGATGTATCCCGGCACGAATGAGAACTCTCTTGTGTGGGCAAGGTACTCTCCAACTGAGCTACACCCGATCACATATATAATATAAAGTGCAGTTATGAAGAGTTGAAACTCGAAAAGGTACAAACAAGAATTCGTGAAATGTATATGTACATATTTGTGATATGAGGAACATAAAATAGAATGTGTACATGGTATAATGAGCTTATCTATGATTGATTGATAATCCCATGGTGTACATGATTGATTTGTTCGAGTGAATACATGTGTTTAGATAACTTACTAAAAATACAGGTAGAAAGAATGTTCACGTATACTTATTTGAATGAATATGGTTGGCAAATTCACATAGTTTAAGTATAAGTGTTAAATTGCTTGGATTGATTTACATGTTTGTAATGATATGCATACGATGATGTGCGCAATGAAAGTACAGATTGGAATATACTTATCCATGTTTGTTGGCTCTCTTACGATGTTATATACATGACTGGTTTGATTAAATGAATGGGATATGTAAAGCTACTCAGAATTCATAGAGTGCATGTATGAGTATACTTGTCTAAATGAGATAATTGGAAAGTTGGCATAAAACGAATATGAATGTCGGTCTGTCTAAAATGAATGATATGATTTTAATGATGTTGCTATGATGGTGAAAGTTGTGTTACATGTGTATGTATATGAGAGTCGAATCAGAGGCCCTACGACCTCACCCCCTTACCAGAGTGGTGTATTGTGATGGAATTTCACGAGATTTGCACTGAATAAATTCACAAGTATGAAACCAAAGAGTTCAGTGGAGAAATATCTATAAACACGATTAGAGATTGAGGATGAGTTGATAAGTAAGCCAGAGCTAGAAAAGTATTAGCTTGACATAAAGATTATGTGAATTATGCACTGTCACAGTTAGAGAAGAAATGTACTTTGGTAAATCGAATTACTCAAGTACGAGGTTGAGAAAGTGTAATGATATGGGATTTGTGATGACAGAAATAGTTAGAGGAATAATATTTGAAACCTGGGATGTCTGAGTATGGAAGTCATAGTGAGTAGATGATGATTGTCTCTCTTGATATATTTTAAGATATGGTTGTTCTCAAAAGTATTATAGTGGCTATCTATCTTCTGATGAAATTCTTGTTATATGAGAATGTTATCTGATATCTATCTTGGAATATTTTCAAGGCTGGAACAGGGTACGAGGCATTACCAGACTTAACCATACACATAGACGAAAACCGGGCCATAAAATTTCATTTAATTCAAAACTTTTCGAACACATGCATAGACTCATATTTAAAGAAATATAAGGTGGCATAAATGAGCACTTACACATCCATAATCATGCAATAACATATCATTTACTTTAAACATATTTGCTTACCATTCGGTATATAACATACATTCTTACATTAACTAGAACTAGACATGCTAAATCTTATTCTCATTTTATACCATCATAATGTAGTTATCAATTTGTCCATTAAACATTCATATTCAAGGCAACATTACTCATTTCCATTTAATTCATGATCCATTGGCCTGCATTTAACTTACCTGATGTATTACCAATCATGCATAACAAACAAAGCTAACTATATCATCACATCAAAACATAGGACATGGCATGATTAATTAAACTTATAAACCATAATGAATAGGGACCACATCTCATGATCATATACGATAACTCAATGCAGACTGATACGTATGGTCAAAGTCATAATAATACATATCACAAAACAACTTCCTATACATGCCACTCACTTGATATTTCTAATATTTAAATTAATTCTCCCAAAAATGATAGTTTGATAGTGTGATTTTGCCTCCGACGATCTCCAACCCTGAGCCGACCTGCAAATACTAAAGAAATTGAGAGGATGGGTAAGCTTTACGCTTAGTAAGTCCATATGAAATTAATAAGCAATTATTAACATGCTTTTCAAGATAAAACACTATAATTGTACAATTACACATGTTCAGGTTAAGTTGTTTTATCGAGTTACAGTTACTAAATCATTCATATTTGGAGCTACAAAACTCCAAATTTATTTTCGTTACTTTTCCTTGCTCTATCATTAAAAATATAGCCTAATTAGCACTCACATTATTGAAATTGACCCAAAATTATATTTTGGCAAAATTACAATTTTGCCCCTAAACTTTGTCAAAATTACATTTTTACCCCTAGGCTCGTAAATTAAACTTCATCCTATTTTCTTATGTTTTATGACATTCTAATAATTTTTCCCTGCTATAGCAACATCAAATTCACACTCTAACATGTACTTATGAACATTAGGTTTTTTTACCGATTATGTCGTTTTACTCGTTTTCACATAAAATCGCTTAGTAAAAGTTGTTTAACACAATTTCAAGCTTCATATTCTACCATAAAACATTAAAAGAAATAGATTTCACCTATGGGTATTTTTCCAAATATAAACCCTAGGTTAAATTATTGCTAGAATAAGCTTAACCAAGTTACCGGGATTTCAAAACTGTAAAGAACTTTAAAAACGGGGCTAAGGAGCACTTACAATCGACCTTGGGAGTTTGAACAAACCTTAACCATGGCTGTTGCTGGTAGAAACGGTTGAATGAAGAAGATGATAGCTAATTTGGCTTATTTCCCTTTTTTATTCTTTTAATTATTGGTTTACCAAAATACCCCTAACTTAAAAATATTTTATTACACCCATTTCATGTCTATTTTTGTCCAGCAATTAACCAATGGTCTAATTACCATTTAAGGACCCTCAATTTAAAATTTCATAACAATTGGACACCTCTAGTATGTAGAACTCAACTTTTTCACTTTTTACGATTTAGTCCTTTTAACTAAATTAAGTGCCCGAATGTCAAAATTTTCGAACGAAATTTTCAGGAAATTATTTCATGAAATCGTAAACCATAAAAATATAATAAAAAATAAAATTTTCATCATCGAAATTGTGGTCCCGAAACCACTGTTCCGACTAGGCCCAAAATCAGGGTGTTACACACGGCTTGGAGACATGGGTGTGTGGCTCGGCTGTATGGTTCGATGTGCATGCTGATGTCATATACAGAGAGTTACACGACTTAAGGACACGGGCGTGCCAAAGGCACACAAGCGTGACCCTATATCCACACAGGCGTGTGACCCTATTTCATGGGAAAATTTTCTAAGTTTTCCTGAAACTTCTCAAAGTTCTCGGTTTAGTCTCGAATCTATTCCGATGAATGTTTTGGGCTTCGTAGACCCAAATAAGGGACGACATGCATGTGTTTGATAGGTTTTGAATTAAAAGAGATTTTATGGCCTGGTTTTTGCATGAATGTGTATGTTTAAGTTCGGTAATACCTCGTACCCTGTTCCGACGGCGGACTTGGGTAAGGGGTGTTACACTCCTAACTCGTATCTGTCGCCAAACTAGGGTTAAAGGCATTACTAGACAAATCATAATATTTAACATTCATTTCATAATCATCAAAGCATCAGAGATCAACATCAATATAGAGTCCCTTATATAAGTCATTGAGACCTTAAACATGCTTCAGAAAGGGGTTGGGACTAAACCAAACATATACAGAAATTTCTCCAAAATTTAAACATTTTTCAAACAAGTACAGGTCACACGCCTGTGTGAACAGGCCATGTGCCTCACACGGCTTTAGACATGCCCATATGTCTAGACCATGTCAAAACAGGGCATACAGACTGACTTGTTCACACGGCTGCAAGACGTGCCTGTGTGCTTTGGCCGTGGTCGAAACTGACTCGGGCCACACGGCTAGCCACACGCCCGTGTGCCTTAGCTGTACTTAAGCCTGACTTACAATTGTAGGGTACCCCAGAGGACACACGATCGTGCAACATAGCCGTGTGTCACACACGGCTGAGACACACGCCCTTGTCTCTGAACGTGTGGACAAAAATAGGCCATTTAAATAGCCAAGTTGCTACCCCAATTGGGTCAAACCTACAAGCACGAAACCAAACATATTTGCACAACATTTTATGAACAATTCACAACCAAAACATAATCCATTCATGACATAACATTGACAACCAAATTTCTATCTCACTACATCAACAAATCATAACAAATCTAAAATAAAATCATACCAAACATATGTTTCAATTTCATGATCAAAACTTATGGATAACCATAGCTAACACATGCCAAAAGTTGACCAATCTTACCATTTCTTATATTCATACATAAACACACCAAATATATAATATTACCTCATAATTCATACACCAAAACCATATCATAATCACATCCATACCAAGCCATATCACATGGCTATATATATACAATCACAAAACATAATCTAAACACTTCTAACCTATACATGCCATACTTTAATACATGCATTTTCAAAGTACCAAAATAAGGTTCGATAGTGTGGTGACGATCCTCGATGATCCCCTAGCTCATAGTAGCTTCGATATCTATAAAACAATGCAAACATATACAAAGTAAGGTTTCAAAAGCTTAGTAAGCCATTTACAGTTAAACTTATCATTTAAAGCATAATAACATCATCAATTTAGTTATACTTTGGAGCCAAATACCAACACAAACCTCATATTCATATACTTAGATCATAGATCATCATTTGCACATATACTTACCTTTCATTTTCAAATATAGTACACAATTCGAACGTACCTGAATCAGATATATATTCACTTATCCATTCATTTTCTAAGAATGCCTATTTGAACCGTTCGAAAACATAAGGATACGTGGATAGCTCAGAAAGCATATACAATGCCAACGTCCCAGACGTGGTCATACATGTAATCAAACATCGATGCCATTGTCCCAGATAAGGTCTTACATGAAATCAGATAAGATGCCAATGTCCCAGACATGGTCTTATACTCAAAATAGTAGTCGATGCCAACGTCCCAGACGTGGTCTTCCACGATAACACAAGTCGGAAATCTTATATCATGACATATGTATCCTAACTATTCCTATGGTTCTTACGGGGCTTTTCGGACGTCAGAACTTTGTCAATACTTTTTCGAACAACTATTTAGCTCGAACATTCATTCATCACAATTCAATATCAGATGAAACATAAGAATTCAATTCAAACATATTTAATGTATATTGACTTACCTCGTATGGATTCAAATGAATGAAGTTTGTTCCTCGACAACTTTTGACTTTTCCCGATCTAACTCTGTTTTCTTTAATTCTTGATCTATATAAATTCAAATTTAACTTATTCAATCACACATTCATTCAAAACAATTCACAAACACACATTTAGGACATTCTGTAAACTAGCCCTCACATTTTCACAATTGACACTTTAGTCCTTAATTCACAAAATCGCAAAATACACATAATTTGCATATACTCATGCTTGGTCGAATATTTATAAGGTTCATATAAGTCCATATAGTTCATTTATTTCACATTTTAGTCCCTCAATTTAAAATTTTCACAATTTAGCCCATTTTACACAAAATCATCAAAATCTAAAGACAAAACATATAAACCCAACATCAAACTTTCATATTTCATCATTTAATAACATAAAGCTCATGAATTCATCCATGGCACATTTCAAAATCATCATCAAAATTAGAAATTGAGGCATGGGTTTGATAGTATATGAAGCAACGATTACAAAAATGTAAAAATTATCAAAAACGGATCAAAAACCATACCTTAATCACAACCACAAGTGCCGAAACCCTAAAAGCTTTTATTCTTTCTTTTTTCTTTGCTAATTTCGGCTATGAATGATAATGGATGAACAAATTTTAAGCATTGTTTTATTCATCACATATTAATATACATTTTAATAAAATGGCCTTATTAACATCATTTTAAATCCATTAAGTAATGCCCATTTATGTCCATTCAAATTCTCAATGGTCAAATTGCATAATAAGGACCTCTCATTTATAAAGCCAAATTAAATAAACACTTTTAACAAGTAGCAAGCAACTTTTACATTTTATGCAATTAGGTATTTTTATCAAACTGAGCAAACAAACAATCGAATTTTTAGACGAAACTTTCACATATGCTAATTCACACATCATAAGCACAGAAAATAATATTTAACTATTTTTCTGACTCGGATATGTGGTCCCGAAACCACTATTCCAACTACGGTCAAAACCGGACTGTTACATACCCATACTAGCCAAATTTATTCCTATATTAGTACAGTCCATAACTATTCAAAATTCACAAGAATACCATGTCAATTTTAATATTTTATCCAATTAATCCTTAACTCAAAAACTAATAAAATTACTTAATAAACTAATTCTAATCAACAACTGAAACCTCCATTTCATCAATTAACATCTAAAACAATAAGAACTCATCAATGGTACATTTCAAAATTCTTAACAGTTTCAAAAACGAAGCTATAGGTTAGTTGGGCCTAATTGCAATGATCCCAAAAACACAAAATTTTTAAAAAAGAAAAAGCTCAAAAGAACTCACATGCAATGAAGACTATGGCCGAACCTCCCTAAGCCCTTCAATGGTATTTTTTCCTTCAAAGTTCCGTTGGAACTCTCCACTAAAGAAGATGATGTTTGTTTTAATTTAATTTGCTTCTTTAGTTAATTTATTAATTTACACATTTACCCTTTAATTAGACATATATTTTTAACTAAATTATATCCTTAACTGCCCATATAAAACATGAATGGTATAATTTTCAATTAAACCACCCCACTTATAGGAATTACCCATTTAATCACTATAATTTAACTATAGCTAGAGTTTTACATTTGTTGCAATTTAGTCCCTTTTCTTAAATTAACTAAGAAAACATTAAAATTTCTTTAGCAAAATTTAATACAACTCTAATGTAAATCCATAAAGATTAATTAAATAAGAAAAAATGACCTCACATATCGAAATTGTGGTCCCAAAACCCCTGAAAAATGAGATACTACAGATCAAGTCAGGTTTGTTTTGATTTACAAGGTATTACAATGGTGTTACTCGGTCCTAAAGCTTGACAGTAAGCTCATTTTCCTCACATCCTATTCTCGGCCAATCTTTTTTAGGCCAACAAATCTTTTTCACTGGCTTTCCCATTGTATGCTGGACAACCACCACGTTAGGCTTTTTGGTCACATTGAATGACTAGGTTGTGGAACACAACAACAATGTCAAATTTGTGGAAAAATCTATCACGTCACCTATCGATGCTTTTACATATGACTCCACCTATGATAAGGATGAAGATGCAAACCCGAATTCAAGTATTAGGCATATAGGCTCATCTTTCAATGGGTCAGTTTCTCATGTGAGTCGCCAGCCTAAATCATCCTATATGTCTTACACTCACCATGGATCATCTGAATGTTATTATTTTGGGCTTCACTCTCACCATTCTGGTATTGGTTATTCTAGCTCGTCCAAGGCTGCTTGTGTGTCTGCAGGAGCTATATGTTCCATACCAACAAATTTTGTGTTAATGTAACACCCCAAACCCGGCCTAGACATTACAGCCGAATCCGTAATGTCACATTGGAGTGTTAAAACACAAATTCCACAGAAAAAAAAAATCTTATTTAGGTTCTTAACAAAAGTTTAGGATTTCTAGTTCATTTTGAAAACTCATGTTGTTTAGCAATATATTAATTATAATATTTGGTTATTAATCTTTAAAACTATGTTTGTTGCGAAAGCTTTCAAAACGTGTTTGTGTAAATGTGGTGTTTTTAGAAAAACATTTGTTTATATTCTCTTGAAAATCCGAGTCCTATTACCAACAGGTAAAATAGAGTAATTAAATCCCCAAATTAAAATAAAACTTAAGAGGCCTTTTTACATGCTAAAATCCCAAAAATAAAATCTTAATTATAATATATAATAAAGTAACTACGTCGAGTGGCTACCACTGAGTCCTCCGACGCCTCGATCCATCTAAGCTTGAGGATTTCCTGTATAGATAATAAATGGGTGAGTTTACGAAAACTCAGTGTGTGAAATCCCATAATAGCAAATAATCAGAGTAAGTGCAATCTGGGCCTAAGCCCTTCCAGTTCCAGTTAGGGGCCTTTGGCTTTTGTTCAGTAGCTGTAACAGTAGTAGTCTGGGCCTAAGTCCATTTCAGTGCAGTATGCAAACAAAGAATCCTACCCAACCTATCCGCTACACACCATCTCCGTACCAGCCCTCCAAACCATGTGGGGATTAAATCGACCCACCCAACCCTACACACCAAGTCATACCGGTTGCAGTACTAAAACAGTAATTGTAGTAGAGCTGCCAGTAATAGGCTTATAGCCTATCAGTACACTTCCTCCAACATCATATATCCCACCCCATGTAATCCAACATAATATCACACGTGTTTGGAGAAAATGTCATGCTCAAAAACAGTCATACATAATACAGGGGTATTTCAGTCAATTTACGTCATAGGAGTATAATGGTCATTTCATCAGTATGGGGTCTAAGTATACTTACTGACCCAACAGTAGGTCCACAGCCGTCTTGGGCGACCCGTGCAACCTTAACAGTCAATCAGTGATAATAGGCATATAGCCCATACTGCGTGCACATGTGGGCCCACAAGCTCATATGGCCCATATAGCCCAAAATGGCCTTAGCTGTGTGATTTAAACTGCTGTCCAATACTTATCACACTTTTGTGTGACTTTCCCCTTGGGGGCCACAGACCTTTTGGGCCCATACAGCCTAGTTCGGCCCAAAATGGCCCAATATCGCGGCAGTTCATGAAAACGCTCATGGTCGCTTCGTCGACCACACGGCCATGTTTTACACCACGGCCTGCCACACTGGCGGCCACACACCCGTGTGGTGTCAACAGCCCACTTTTCAACTTTTCAGCTTTCTATTGATCTATGCTAATAGTAGGGTGGTTACACACTTGTTTGGGTTCTAGAAGCATACCCCTCCTGGAACGAACTTGCACCTAAAACCATTGATCATTCCACAACTAAAGCTAGATATGCTGAAACCTATAACCAACATAATTGATTCACAAAAATGTTGTTTACCTTACTGCTCCAAACGAACGTAGTCTACCACTCCGAAGATAAACCTTACTCAATAAGATTAATAGCGGCCAAACATCAATAGATAGAACCAAATATTAGGAACTTAAGAAAAGAACGAATAATACAACCCAACCGATTGAAGCTAGACTTCCACCATTACCAAATGGCTTACCGCTTTGACTCACGAAGGGTGGAACCAACAGTATCAAGAGTAGAGAAATCAATGGAAGAGAGAATTAATCTGGAATGGTAAATAAGGTGGGTAGCGATTATAACACGAAGCAGAAGAAAGAAACAATTTTCATCCACGTAAAGCCGAAAGGGAAAACAATAGGGCAGAAACTTACCAGAAAAAATTTGGCCAAAGGAGGAGCGATTGAATGATGGAAGGATGCAGTATGCAGCCAAGATGAAAGAGGTCAAAAACGAAGGGTAGAGAGAGGAAAGAAACATTTGAGAGGAAAAAGGAAGAAAGAATCGGCCAAAGAGTGTTAACATAAGATAGATCGACCAAAAAAATAAAGAAAAAAAACTGACTTAACAAAAGAATAATCAAAAGAAACCACGATCACAAAATGCAAAAACTTGAATGGTCAAGGAGATGTTCGGCTACCAAAGGCACAACCAAATGAGAGAAAAGAGCCACAGAGGAATTGTTACTGAAAAAGAAAGAGCAAAAATTAAACAGTTTCGGTACCAGTTTCCTAAAACTGATTTTGGCACAAAGAGAATCCCACTTTCGGCAGACAACTCCCCACTCCCCTACTCCACGATTCACTACACAATTATATCCCCAAATTTCTCCTTTGACCAGTTCAAATTCCTTTCCCACTCCTCTTGAAATTGGGCCACACATTCCCCTCCCTCTCCAACACTCCAAACACCTACTAGCTCAGAGTTGTACTGCCACTCAAGCTCTTACACAGCACAGCAGCAAAATAAACACCCCCTTTGCGTGCAACAGGACTCAAACTCCAGTATTCTAGCTGCAGTAACATGCCACTATCCTCTGAACCAGCCAGCTTTTTTGTGACACAACTTAACCATATTTATTTAAAAACCCCACTATCCAAAGACAGGGTTTATTCAATTAGGAGAAAAATTTAGCTCAAGCCAAGGTTTAAACCCATGACTTCCCAGACGCTCCGAGAGCACTAAACCACTAAGCAAAACACTAATTTATGTCACAACCACACAAAAATAATTTTAACTGCGATTTCGAGATTTGAGAAAATTGGGGCATTACAATTCTACCCCCTTAAAGAAAATTTCAGCCTTGAAATTTACCTGCTAGAATAGATGAGGGTATTGTTGCCGCATCGCCTCTTCGGCTTCCCACGTAGCCTCCTCAGAACTGTGGTTCCGCCAAAGAAATTTTACTAATGGGATTGATATCCTTCTCAAGACTATTACCTCATGATCCAAAATCTAAACTGGCTCCTCCTCGAAAGCTAGGTCTGGTCTAACTCCAATTTCCTCAACCGGCACAACATGCATAGGTTCAGAGCGGTACCATCTCGGCATAGAGACGTAGAACACATCATGGATTCGCTCTAAATCCAGAGGTAGCTCTAACTGGTAGGCAACTGGTCCTACACGTCTCAAAATGCAGTAAGGCCCAATAAATCTTGGGCTCAATTTTCCCTTACGCCCAAATCTCAGCACCTTCTTCCACTACGAGACCTTTAGAAAGACAGAATCTCCCATAAAAAACTCAATTTCCTTATGCTTCAGGTCCGCATATGACTTTTGTTTGTTCGATGGTGCCTTTAGTCGATCCCAAATTAATCTGACCTTATCCTCGGTATCAGATACTAGCTCAAGACCCAGAACACACCGCTCACCCAACTCAGTCCAACATAACAGAGTGCGACACCAACGACCATATAGCACTTCGTAAGGTGCCATCTATATGCTAAACTAGTAGCTATTGCTGTAAGCAAATTCTGCTAGCGACAAATAATCATCCCAACTACCTTGGATGTCAATTACACAACTCCTTCACATGTCCTCTAGTATCTAAATCACCCTCTCTAACTAACAATCTGCCTGAGGATGGAACGTAGTACTGAAGTCCAACCGTGTTGATAAACCGTAATTTATACATATTTTTATCCCATGCTTAACACATTTATTGATGATTTCTCCTTAGATTTGGTGAATTCGATGCTCCTAATTCTTTAATTTCATGTTTTATACTTAGGTGAGCATAGGAGAGTAAAAAGAGCAAGAAACGGGCTGAAAACGGAGAAAATGGAGAAAATAGACCCACATGGGAAATCAACATGACTTGGACTTCCTCAAACAGGTGAATCACACGGCCTTGTCTCTTTGGCAGGATCGAATCACGACTTACACGGGTAGACTACACGCCCGTACCTATACAACAGCCTTGACCATGGGTTGGAGTAATCGCACACGGGCGTGTCCCTGCCGAGCCCAAGTATAACCCTATTCAGAAAAGGCCAATTTTGAGGGCTCTTAGGCATTCTAAAACCTATTTAAACACCTAATGAGGCACTTAGGAGGAGGACGCGGAGTAGGAAGTAGAGAATTACTTAAGGAAAGCCAATTGACCAATCTCAAAAGCCGGATTCATCATCAAGACTAAATATCTCCCTTCAAGTTCCTTCAGGAGTTTTGGGTTTTTTTATGTTTTGTTATCTTTATGCTTTTAAGATGTTTTCTTTCATAAGTATGAACTAAACCCCCTAAATACCTAAGGAGTGTGAAACCTAAGACGGATCTTGTTATTATTATCTGAATTGTATGATAAATATTTGTCTTGTTCTTAATTATGAGTTCTTAATTCTTGTTTTAAAATATTCCAGGATATTGATTCAAGTTAATGCTCTTATTCAGAGGAGGAATAGATCTTGTCTAAGACTAAATTTGTCATAATTAAGCGCAGTTAATTGCACAACTAGAGATAGGGTGATAAGATTTTTCTAGATTAGGGTGAAACCTAATAAGGGGATCCATAGATCGAGTTAATGCAACACTAAGGCGTTAATTAGAAAGAGATTTCAATTAATCAACCTAGGGTTAGACGTTATTAGTCTCGAGAGAGATAATAATATAACTTAGGGATTTCTATGGATCAAGTCAAATGAATAAATCGTCTGATTCAGAGTCAAATAACAAGTGAAGTCTAGGTGGATTTTTCCTTAGGTATTGTCTTAACCAATCGAATTTTCCCAAAAGTTTTTTCCCAAGTTTTCTTTCTGTGCATTCTTAGTTTAGTAATTAGTTTAGATAACTAAATCCCTAAATTTTTAGGCTAGATAATAAAAAAAGGTAATTACTAGCACTCTTGGTTCCTTTGGTTTTGACAATTCAGTCTGGCTAAAGCTATACTACTGTTCGATAGGTACACTTGCCTTCATCGTGATAATAGTTAGTTTCAAGAACAATTAATTATAAATATTTAAAACCTGTCGCGAATATCACGTATCAAGTTTTTGGCGCCATTGCTGGGGAACTAGGATATTAAGAACACTTGATTTTTATTACTTTAGCCATTCTACCTTATTTGCAATTTAAATTTTTATTTTCTTTTCTAATTTTTAATTTATTCGTTCCTGGCAGGTTTTTATAATGTATGACTAGAAGAAACCCGTCGGAACCATTACTGTTTGATAGTGAGATCGATCGCATAGTTTACTGAAACCGAAGAGAAATAAGGCGAAGCTTACGATATATAGAGGAAGAACAAGAGGACGATACTTCAACCACAACCGAGGAGATGGATGAAAACCAAGAAAATTCGCTACCTCCAACGATTGCTGCTAATCAGAATCATGCTCCACGCACTATGTATGATTATGCTAAATCTTCTTTAACAGGAACTGAATCAAGCATAGTTAGACCTGCTATAGCTGCAAATACTTTTGAACTGAAACCAAACACAATTCAGATGATACAGCAATTTGTTCAGTTTGATGGTTTGCAGGACGAAGATCCCAGCGCGCACTTGGCAAACTTTTTGGAACTATGTGATACATTTAAAATTAATGGCATTTCTGATGACGCCATTCGTCTTCGATTATTCCCTTTTTCATTGATAAACAAAGCTAAACAGTTGTTGAATTCGTTACCACGAAGGTGAATCACTACTTGGGAACAAATGACTGAAAATATTTTATTAAAATATTTTTCACCTGCTAAAACGGCTGAATTACGTAATGATATCTCTTCTTTTGTGCAGATGGATTTAGAAACACTCTACGATGCATGAGAGAGATACAAGGACCTCTTGAGAAGATGCCCTCACCATGGGTTACCACTCTGGCTACAGGTTCAAACGTTTCATAATGGCTTAAATCCTTCAACTCGACAAATGGTTGACGTAGCCGCTGGTTGGACTATCAATAATAAAACACCTGAAGATGCTTATGAATTTATAGAAGAGATGTCACTGAATAATTATCAGTGGCAAGTCATGAGGACAAAGCCAACAAAAGCAACCGACTTTTATAACGTCAATTAGGTCACAATGCTATCTAATCAGGTAGAACTCTTGAATAAGAAAATTGACTATTTTCTTAGTTCTTCACAGGTTCACCCAGTAATACAGTGCGAAGCAAGTGGAGGTGGATTGAGCAATCCAGATTACCCACCCTATTGCCACAACATGGAGAACAAGCAGTTAAATTACATGGGTAATAATTCTCGATCTCAAAATAATCCTTATAGTAATACTTACAATGCAAGTTGAAGGAACCACCTAAATTTCTCATGGGGAGGCCAAGGAAATCAGCGACCACCACCACCTCCAGGCTTCCAACAACCACTCTACCAACAAGAGAAAAAGCCTAACCTTGAGGAGATGATAACAAAATTCATCTCGATGTCAAAAATTCATTTTCAGAATACCGAGACAGCACTTAAAAATCAACAAGCATCGATCCAAGGGCTTGAAACTCAAATAGATCAGCTCATTAAACTGATATCTGAACGACCACAAGGAAGCCTATCGAATAACACTGAATTTAACCCAAGGGAGCAAATCAATGCAATTACCATTCAAGATGAAAAAGGGTTAGTTGCACCTGAACCAGAACAGAGGCAAGAAACTATGGTAAGTAAAGGTAAGGGTAAGGTGGACCACAACGACCAGAAATCGGTAAGTAAAGAGTACAAACCTCGTGTGCCATACCCAAACACAATAAGGAAAGACCGCACAGAAGAACAATTCAGTAAATTCCTTAAATTAGTAAAGAATTTACATATTAACTTACCGTTTATTGAAGCTCTTTCACGGATGCCAAACGCAGTCAAATTCTTAAATGGGCTTTTAACAAATAAGTGGAAGTTGGATGAGGGGCCGCATGTGGAACTAAATGCGGTTTGCTCAGCCATACTATAGAATAAGCTGGCCAACAAATTAAAAGATCCAAGGAGTTTTATGATTCCCTGTTTAATTGGTAGCCTAGACATAAATAATACTTTGGCTAATTTAGGGGCTAATATCAATGTCATGCCTTACAAAATGTTTAAACAACTAGGTTTTGGGAAACCCAAACAAATTAGGACGAGTATTCAATTAACCGATAAAACAATTAGATTTCCTATGGGGATTATTGAAGATGTACTCATTAAAATTGACAAATTTATATTCCCCGTTGATTTCGTTGTTTTAGACATAGAAGAGGACAGTAACATTCCTTTAATTTTAGGGAGGCCCTTTTTAGCAACCGCTAGAACAATAATTGATGTTCGCACAGGTGAACTCACACTTCGTGTGGGAGACGAAATAATCACCCTTTAAGCTCGTAATTCGAGTAACACATCAAAAATTGAAGGGGGTTGTGTAAATCATTCTATTAAAACTGACTGTGTGGTGCAACCTACTTTGCAGGAAATAAGTGTGAAGAACCTACACGAGCCATGTTCAAGCAACAACAAATGACCTATCTATGAAGAACAAGGCTACAAATCGAGGAACTAGATGAATGGCAGACACAGAAACTAAGAACACCCGATAAACTGAAACTAAGCCAGGACAAGCTCAATACATCACCAAATCAACTTAAGGTTGGAGACAAAGTACTACTAGATGCAGCAGATCCTCACATTACCATTTTTGAACCTAATGAAGAAATTCCTCTCACGGTACTCAATATTTTCCAATATGGTACAGTCGAGGTAATTCACCCCAAATTTGAAACTTTTAAGGTAAACAATACTCATCTTAAACCTTATATTGGTAAAGTAGATAGCAGGGATGAGGAGTGTAAACTCCTCGAGCCACTATGATCACACACCAGAGAGGTAAGTCAAGCTTAGACTATAAATAAGCACTTCTCGGGAGGCAACCCAAGCACTAACAGTAATGATTTATTTAAATTCTAGTTTTTCACATTTAACCTACTAACTGAGTCTTGAAACACAGGATTTTCCCATCCACATGGCCAGGTACACGGGCGTACCTTAGGCCATGCACACACCACAGGAGGAGACACGGCTGTGCAATACGGCCGTGTGAAAATAGGGCAAAAATTTTTTCCCCAACACGAGATGCGATAAGTCGCCACGGCCGTGTAATAAGGCCGTGGGTGAAACTGCCAAACCAACACGGGTGTGCGACACGTCCGTGTCTTGAAACCGTGGGCGGACCTATCAAATTAGCATGGGCGTTCAACACGCCCGTGCCCAGCCCCGTGGTCGACACTATCAAACTAACACGGGCGTGGGCTACCATACACGGGCATCAGAGAAGCGAACGAAGCAAGACACGACCGTGTGACACAACCGTGTGCACCCATGCGCCCAAGGAACACGAGCATGGGGTGAATGTCATACACACCTAAATTTAAAATTCGCGAAACACACGGGAAAAAATTAGGGCACACGAGCGTGCCCCATGGGGATCAGCCCAGTCAGAACCTTCTTTAGCTTCTCAAAGCTCTCTTGCTAGGCATCAGCCCAGTTAAAGGGCACGTCCTTACGTAGTAGCTTAGTTAAGGGTGCAGCAATCAGCGAGAACTCCTCTACAAATCTTCGATAATACTTAGCCAGTCCCAGAAAACTACAATTTTTTGACACAGTCTTGGGCTGCGTCCAATCTAAAACAACCTCAATTTTCCGAGGATCAACCCTAATCCCCTCAGCAAATACCACATGACCAAGAAACATTACCTCACGTAACCAGAATTCACACTTGCTGAACTTGCCGTACAGTTGTTTCTCCCTTAAGATTTGCAGAACTACCCGGATATGTTCATCATGTTCATCATCAGTCTTTGAATAAACCACTATGACATCGATAAACACTACAACAAATCGGTCCAGATAGGGTTGAAACACACTGTTCATCAGATCCATAAAAGTTGCTGGAACATTTGTCAGTCCAAAAGGCATTACTAGGAACTCGTAATGTCCATAACGAGTTCTAACCGCCGTCTTATGCACATTGGCCTCTTTAACTCTCAGTTGGTGGTACCCTGACCAGAGATCTATTTTATAGAAAATCGACGCTCATTACAGTTGGTTGAACAGATCATCAATCCTTGGTAGAGGGTATTTGTTCTTAATAGTCAACTTATTCAGTTGTCAGTAGCCGATGCACATATGCATGGGTCCATCCTTCTTTTTCAAAAACAAGATCGGTGCTCCCCACAGAGACACACTATACCTGATAAACCCACGATCCAATAATTCTTGAATCTGGGCCTTAAGCTCTACAAGCTCCTTCAGTGCCATTCTGTAAGGGGCGATGGACAACGGAGCTATACTAGGAAGGAGCTCAAGCCCAAACTTCACTTCACGTTCTGAAGATAACCCCGGTAACTCTTTAAGAAAGACATCCGAAAAATCCTCAACAGTCCTGATATCCTTTACCCAAGATTCCCCAACATCTAAAACACTGACGTAGGCTAAGAACGCCTCACTACCCTTGCGAACTAATTTCTCGGCCCTTAGCACAGAAATTACATTACTCAAATAGTTCTATCGTTCCCCAATTACCACTACCTCCTCATCTATCCCAGTTCTCAATACAACCCGTTTAGTGGCACAATCCAAGCTTACCCGATGTTTAACTAACCAATTCATGCCCAGTATTAGGTCGAATTCCCCAAAAGGAAACTCCATAAGCTCGGCCAGAAAGACCACTCCTTGTATTTCCAAGGGAACATCCCTAAACATCTTATTTATCCAAACGGACTACCCCAGCGGACTTACAATAGTAATCTCACCCATAATTTTTTCAACCAAATACCCAATATCTTAGACACAGAGTATGCTATTTATGAATGTGTAGACCCAACATCAATCAATGCAGTATAAGGTACACTATGAATAAAGAACATACCCATAATGATGTCTGGAGAATCTCTGTCCTCTCAATGACGTGCAGCATAAACTAGCGCCGACTACCTTGCCTCAGTATGACCAGCACCTCTGCCTGGTGCTCCACGACCACGGCCCATACCATTTCTACCCCTAGCCTGACCTCGACCTCTCGGTGGCTGCTGACCACCCCGTTGTACATTACGCAAACCAACAGCTTGTATCTGCTCGGGCCTCCGTGGACAATCCTTGACATGGTGCTCCAATGATACGCATCTCAGACATTCCCCCATATTTTTCCAACATTCACCCTGATGGCATTTCCCACAATTAGCACAAAACTGCGGTCCAGAAGTAGCAGCAACAACAGGGGCCCTAACTCTGACTGGCCCATCAGCTCTGGGCTATTTCTTAAACCTCTGAAAAGAATTTGAGGGCTCAGCATCCTTCTTACCTCTACCTTTTTTCTCTGTTCTGGCGCTCAGCGCGAGTCACATCCTCTGTGATTTTTCCCTTGTCAACCAATACTGCAAAATCCCGCTCCCTATGAGGAGCTATCAGAACCCTTAGACTATCTTTGAGGCCATCCTCAAATCAAACACACCGCTCGTATTCTGTTGCCACCATCCCCAGAGCATAGCGACTCAATTGTAAAAATTTGGCCTCATATTCACCCACTTTCCTATATCCTTAAGTTAAGTTCAAAAATTCCCTCCTACGGGCATCCACATAGCTGGCGCCCATATACTTAGCCTGGAAAGTAGTCTTGAAAAACTCCCAGGTCAATCGATTGGCTTGAGTGCCCTCTTTGACGGTAAGTCGCCACTAGTAAGCCTCGTCTCTCAGTAAAGATACTGCACTTTTTAGTTTCTAATCAGGGGTGCAGTCAAGGTCATCCATGATCCTGTCTATGGCCTCTATCCAATATTCAGCCACATTAGGGGCAACTCCAGCAATACCCCTGAATATATCTGCTGAGTCGTTCCGTAACCAACCCATGGCCACCAAAACCAACACTAGGCCCAGCGACCCTTTTCAGAATCCTCAACATTGCTTGGGATGTAACACCCTGAATTTGGGCCTAGAAGTTTTGGGCCTTGAGCATGGGAGCGGTTGAAGGCAGCTTATAATATTCTGTTGTGCATGAAAATTTCGTAGTTGAAGGCTTGTTTTAGTGGTTAAGGTGCTGAGAAGTGTTGGAGAAGTCCTGGGTTCAAACCTGGACTCTAGCAAAAATTTTGGTTTAAGGTGAATCAAACCCTAGGTGTAGTAGGTAGGCCTTAAGAATATTGTAGGAGAAATTGTGACACAAAAAGCCTTGTGGCTTAGTGGCAAGTAGCGTATGGAGCATTTAAGGGGAGGCATGGGTTCGAAACTCATGGCAATCAAAGAGCATTTATTTTGCTAACAGGTGGCGACAAGAGTTGGTGTTGAATTTCAACTATGATGATGGAGGGATCCTACATCGGGAAGCTAACATAAGAGTGGATGCGAAGCTGGCTTTAAATAGAGAGAACCATGAGGAGAGTAAAGGTACCTTTCTTGGCTGATCCCTTTCGCTTTATGGCGTGCTCGGTTCGGTTGGGCGCCAGCTAAGAGTGCTCAGAGCGTGGATTAACTCCAGTCTCCAATCAGGTGTGTATTTCTCACTACTCTAGCTGTAGGATGGCTACTTCAGGCCGCGATGGGCCGAAAGGGGCCATGTGGGCCCAATGGGCCTACAGGCCCAGTTGGATAAGTTGTTTGATTGTGTAGTAAATATTGGACTAGGCTAGGTGAATCTCATATCTGTGGCTAGATTTGGGCTAAAAGGGCCACACGAGCATGTGGGCCCATTTGGGCTGAGAAAGGGCTTTAGGCCCATTCGTATTGTTATCCCTGTTTAGAATACTTTAGTTTACTAAATTACCAAAATACCCCTGGTATGTAAAATTACTAGAATGGTTTATAAAATCACCAAAATACCCCTGGTTTGTAAAATTACCAAAATACCCCTGATTTGTGAAATTACTGAAATACCCTCGACCTGTAAAATTATTGAAATACCCTCAACTTGTAAAATTACCAAAGTATCCTCGATTTATAAAATTACCATTTTACCCTCGATTTACAAAATTATCAAAATACCCTTGTAGGGTAGAAATACTGAAATACCCCCGTAGGATAGAATTACCGAAATACCCTTGTAGGGTAGAAATACTGAAATACCCCTGTTGGGTAGAATTACTAAAATACCCCTGTAGGGTAGAATTATCGAAATACCCTTGTAGGGTAGAAATACCTAAATACCCCTGTAGGATAGAATTATTGAAATACTCCTGTAAGGTAGAATTACCGAGATACCCTTGTGGGGTAAAATTACCATTTTGCCCCTAGAGTGTTAAATGACTGTTTTGCCCTTATGGGCAAGTGACTAACTTGGACTGTGTAGTTGACGAATTTGATTTTGAATATATGTTGGTGATATGAATGACTCGACTGTGACTGTTTGATTCAAATATGGGCATGATATTCTGATTCTGTATATTTTATGCCATGACATCTATATCTGTTGCATGGGTTGTGACACCCCTAAAGTGACCCTAGTCGGAAAGTGGTTTCGGGACCACTAAACCGAGTCATAAAGATAATTAACCGTCATAGTTGATGCTCATTATATGTACATATGCATGTGTGAAAATTTCATGTTTGAATTTTGTTAATAGTAAGTGAATTTTATCAAATAGGACTTATGTGAGAAAATTTAGAAATGTGCTAAGCAAATGTAAAGTGGTCTAATAATGCATGTTGTGAAATGATGGGTTTGCATGTCAAATTACCCAAAATTAAAGCATAGTGGCCGGCCATGCTATGGGTGGAAACATGTTGTAAACATGTTGTGTTAGTGAGTTATGTTAGAAAGAATAAAAAAAAGGGGTTAGGATTAAAGTAATGCAAAAAGGTGGAGTGATGAAAAAAATGGTCTCATCCATGCCCCCCTTTGCCGTGAATGGAAGAAAGGAAACAAAGAAAAAAAAGTGTTCATCCTTGAACATCTTTGGCCGAATAGAAGAAAGAAAGGAAGGGAATGAGCTTGGAGAAAAATCGGCTATGAAGGCTCACTAGATTAAGGTATGTTTAGTGTTGCTTTGAAAGTTCATACATCCCTTGGATGATTAGTCTAAATTCTAACTATCTCATGGATGGATTTGGGATTATTAGAGAGTTAGTATTCGACTAAGAGGCTTCAAAAGTTTTAGTTGAAGCCTTGGGACTATTAACATGTTAGCTATATAGATGTGTTATGAGGCTTGAGGTGTTAGGTAAATTTGAACTCATCACCAAGTTCTTTAAGCAATCCAAGCTAAAAGTTTCGATATTGAGGTATCTTGAGCATCCGGCCATGGTAGGAAGTAGAAGGGAAAATATGGTTGTTGTTAGATGAAGTAGAGTCTAACAAATGAGCACATATGTGCATTAGTTGCTAGATGGAGAAGAATCGGCTAGCAAGTTGTGTGCTAAGGCCGAATATAATTTTGTATATTAATGAGTAATGCATGTGTTGAATTGATGGAAAGGGAGAGGATGCTTTATTAGTGTATATATGTGTATTGGCCAAGTTTTGAACTTGAAACAAAATGGTGTTTAGTCAATACAAGTGACCATACTTGTAGAATGTATTAAGTGTTGCAATCGGCCTCAACATAGACATGTATGTTCGGCCACATGAATGAGTACATAAGTTGATGTGTATGTTCGGCCATAAGTAAGCATATTGGTGGCTTAATCTTGGCTTAGACAATCGGCTAAAAGAGAGTGTGGGTTAATATGTTGAGTTGATTCATGATTTCATATGTATGTGACTTTAATGTCTAATGTATATATATATGGGTTAAGTACCTTGATTTTCTCTTTTCGATGTTCAAATGATTAAATCAATTTATTTGTTAAATTAAGCTCAAGAGCAAAGGGGAACCAAATCCGATAAAGGGAAGGAAAAAAGTGATCGACTAGCCGCCGAAATCGTTCGACCACATCCGAGGTAAGTTTTAAGTGATTAAACGTTGAGTAAATTCAGTCATAATAGGACATAATGAGTTGATTTAATAAGATATGATGTGGCCAAGATATGTCTTAAACTCAAATGGTAAGTTCCTAAGTGTTTGGACTTGGAAATTTAAGAGCAAATTGTAATAATTTGCTTTGGACAGCAGCAGTAACGTGATTTTAGAAAATCACTATATATTGTTGGTGTGGAATTATAGGCTGAATAAAATATGTAATCAAAGCTTATTTAGTCTAGTTTCTTATAAAAGAGACCTTGGAAGCAAAGAAATTTCCTATAAAGAGATATTTAAAGTTGTGTGGGACAGTGTCAGAATGACTCCGAAATCCCCTGTTCTGTTTTTAGAAAAATCATTATAATTTGTACAAAAATGGTTATAAGATAAAATTTATATGCCTAGACTCCTTAATGAGTCTAGTTTCAAATGAAATCAAATAGAACACATTTTTAATTCCGTACAATGAGAAATTTGATTCGTAGTGAAGAGTGGTCAGATTAGTCAAACAGTGAAACAGGGGAAACTTTAAGAAAAATCTGGTATTGATTGGCCAACCAAAAATTCTGAAAATTTTCTGGATAAGATATGTATGAGTCTATTTCCAGGGAAAATTAACGACACTCCATTTGGAGTTTCGTAGCTCCATTTACGAATAATTTAATGACTGTTGCTCAGAAAAAACAGCTTGTGCTGAATATGGGATTTTGTTGTAAACCTTAATAAAACCATTTGAGTTGCTTATAAGCTATCGATTAAACATTGGTAATCAAAGTACCAAATTCGTATTAAAGTGAAGCTATAAACCACAAATGACTAGTATACCTAGTCAATTTTGTTATGATGAAATTGATGTACAAGTATATATATGTGATAGGGCCGAGTGGCCAATGTGATGAATGTGAACATGTGTATGTGTGATAAGGCCGAATGGCCAATGTGATGAATGTGAACATGTGTATGTGTGATAAGGCCGAATGGCCAATGTGATGAATGTGAACATGCATATATGAGATAAGGCCGAATGGCCAATGTGATGAATGTGAAAGTGTATCTATGTGATAAGGCCGAATGGCCAATGTGATGGATGTGGAAGTGTATAAATGTGATAAGTCCCGAAGGGCAATTGTGCCAGTACTATATCTGGGTTAAAACCCCGCAGGCTTTATGCGAGAATATTATCCTGATTAATGTCCGTAGGCTTCGTGCTCGTACTATGTCCGAGCTTTAAAGACCCGACGGCTAAATGCTAGGATTCAAGTAAGACTTTTGTGACATCCCTAATTTGACCCTAGTCGGAAAGTGGTTTTGGGACCACAAAACTGAGTCATAAAAATAATTAACTGTTAAATTCTATGTTTATTATATGTGTAAATGCATGTGTGAAAGTTTCATGCTTTGATTTTGTCATTTGTATGTAAAATTTATAAGATAGGACTCATGTGATAAAACTTGAAAGTGTGATAGGTAAATTTGTAAAGTGTCAAATAATGCATGAAATGTTAACATGAGAGATTTGCATGTCAAATATTCCTTTTTGTTTATAGTGGCCGGCCATGATGAGGAATTTATATTAAAATATAGACATAAATAATTACTTATGATGGGTGTATAATTTTATATTGTTAAGGAATAAAAAAAAAAAGAAGAAACAAATAGCTCAGTGGAGAGAGGGAATGAGTTTTAAGTTTCATTTTTCTGTGCATGTTGATTTGGGGGAAAGGAGAAAGCATATTCGGCCATTGTTGTTTTAGTTTGAAGCTCAAATTAGTTGGTATGTTAATGATCCTTTTTGCTTATAATTTATATTTTTGGAACCTTAGGATCATGAACTAGCATACCCATGTTGAAATTTGTGGAATGATTGTAGTTAATAGAAATTACTACGGTAGAAAATCTAAGTTCTTAATATTATTATGGTAGATTTTTAAAGTTGGAAGTGAAGTGAGATGATTTGCAAAGTCAATTCATGAAATTTCACATTGAGGATTATTATGGAAAATTTTAAAAATATGGTGGATTAAATTGTTTATTTATGTGAAAGTATAAAAAAAATACGTCATTGACATAATTTGAAGTCTTTTATTTGAAGGAGTTTTGTTTGGGTGCTTGATGTTGAATTTGTGTTATTTTATAGAGTAAATTTTTACTACATTTAAAAATTAAGGATTTAATTGAGTAAATTATAAATGAGAAGGATTTTATTATAAATTAAAGATATACATATATACGCTGTATATTAAGGGTTAAGTATTTGGCAATAGTGGGTTATGTGTTAATTGTGGAATTAACTTGGTGGATATGACGGATTAAATTGTATAGGATGTAAATGTTTTGGGGAAAATGTGTAAAAGTGTAAATAAGTAGCTAAATGTTTTGAATTAAATGGTATATGAAATTGAGATTAATATTTACATAGTCATTTTAGAAACGAGTAGAATGATAGTTTGATAATTTTTAATTATTAGTGTTTAATTAAGTACAATGAGTAACTTAAGTGGGAGATAAATTAGTAATTAGTATTAAATTTCAAAGTGAGATTATAATAAAGGATTATTTAAATAAATAGTCCATTAATTTGATGAGTTTTGGTTAGTGGTTAATGGGCAATCGGTCAAAGTGGTTAATATGCATTTGTATATGTTATAATGGCCGATTGTAATCAAGAATAAAGATGTGAATGAATGGATGTTAATGAGTTGTCGTATGTTTCTTATTAAGAAAAATTATTAATGTTTGAATCTAAATAAATTAGTTAAGTAATTAAACAAACTAATTTATTTTACCTAGCTCAAGAGCGAAAGGAACTTAACTCGGAAAAGGGAAAAGCGAAACAAATGGAATAGTGGATTTGTAGTTGTCCGACGACATTTAAGGTAAGTTCTTAAGTATTTGAGTTTGATTCCCTTGTAAGTCTTAAGTTTTAAAACGGGATGAATATGATATTATGTTTTAAATATGTGAATGAGAACTTTACAGAGTAAATTGTATAAATCTGCTAGGGACAGCAGCAGTAGCGTGTTTTGGAAAAATTACCATAAATTGTGGGAGTTGAGTTAAAAGCTGGATAAATTATGTAATTAAAGCTTAATGAGTCTAGTTTCTTATAAAAGAAACCGTGTAAGCAAAGGAATTTCCGATAATGAGATACTTAAAGTTGTGTGAGACAGCACAGAATGACACTGTAATCCTCTGTTCTGTTTTTAGAAAATCATTATAAATTGTACAAAAATGGTTATAAGATAAAATTTATATGCTGAGACTCCTTAATGAGCCTAGTTTCAAATGAAATCAAATACAACACATTTTGAATTCTGTAAAATGAGAAATTTGATTCGTAGTGAAGAGTGGTCAGATTAGTCAAACAGTGAAACAGGGGAAACTTTAAGAAAAATCTGGTATTGATTGGCCAAACTTAAAATTCTGGAAATTTTATGGATGGAAGATATACGAGTCTATATTCAGGAAAAATTAACGGCAAGTGATTTGGAGTTTTGTAGCTCCGGTTATAAATAATTCAGTGACCATTGCTCAGGAAAACAGCTCGTAGTGAATATGTGATTTTGTTGTAAACATGGATAAAACTTGTTTTAGTTGCTCATAAGCTAGTGATTAAACCCATACTTGAATTCTAAATCGTGATATTGTAAGCTTATGAGTATTCTAATATGAAATGATAGTATGGCGTAAAAATTGAATTATTCATTGGAAAGTGATGGATGTAGATTCGGCCAAGACCAAGTCTATACATGATAGTATATGTGGTATGTGAAGTATATTTGAATGAATGTGAAAGTGTATATATATATGTGATAAGGCCTAATGGCCGATGTGATGAATGTGAAAGTGTATATATGTGATAAGGCCTAATGGCCGATGTGATGAATGTGAAAGCATATATATGTGATAAGGCCTAATGGCCGATGTGATGAATGTGAAAGCGTATATATGTGATAAGGCCTAATGGCCGATGTGATGAATGTGAAAGTGTATATATGTGACAGGGCCGAGTGGCCAACGTGATGGATGTGAAAGTGTATAAATGTGATAAGTCCCGAAGGGCATTTGTGTCAGTACTATATCCGGGTTAAAACCCCGCAGGCTTTATGCGAGAATATTATCATTGATTAATGTCCGTAAGCTTCGTGCTCGTACTATATCCGAGCTCTAAAGACCCGATGACTACGTGTGGGAATTTTGTCCGGGTAAGACCCGATAACTTCGTGTGGAGATTATGTCCGGGTAAGACTTCGTAATAAGAATTGCTTATAAATATATTCAATGCGAAAGGTTAAACAGGTATGTACTCCAAGTTTATATGTGAGCTTGATTTGCACTAAATCATAAGGTAGTTATGTGATGCATACGAGAGCAATCTATGAGACTATTCCTATGATTATGTGACATCGGATCAGTGTGAGAGGTGATGTGAAATCATACGATATATCTATGTCACATGAGCTCACTTTTATGTGAAAGTTTATCTGCCTATTGTATATGATGAGATGTGCATATTCGGTAAAGGGATGGTATGCCCGAAGGAAGAGTGAAATAAAAATACGAACAACTATGTTATAATTTGATTGTTATCTGTTGACACTGCTTAAAACTTACTAAGCATTGTAATGCTTACTCCGTTTACTCTGTTTCCTCTGTTTTATAGATCTCATTGCGAAGCTACAGGCTCGGGGATCGTCAGCAACTAGTCACACTATCACTATCCACTGTTTGGTACTGCTATGTTTTGGATTATCTTATGGCATGTATAAAATAGACTCGTGGCGGAAGAATATTTTGGTTAATGTATATAGCCATGCGAAAATGGCTTATATATGTTTGAGCATAATGTTATAATCATTTGGTATGGAAT
Organism: Gossypium hirsutum; assembly: GCF_007990345.1. Classification (NCBI taxonomy): domain Eukaryota; kingdom Viridiplantae; phylum Streptophyta; class Magnoliopsida; order Malvales; family Malvaceae; genus Gossypium; species Gossypium hirsutum. The sequence continues at coordinate 49,784,522 of NC_053424.1, forward strand.
GGTTAATCACTATCATAATTTGTGCTATTTATGCTAAAAGGGCTAGTTGAATCATGGAAACTATGAAATAGGTAAAGTCTACCTTAAAGGCAGATGCTGGGAGCAGCAGTGATGTAGATTTGGAAAATCACTAAAAATATTAGGATTGGAATTAAATAATTAATAAATTATGTAAACTAACCTTGATGAATCTATTTTCATAGGAAAGTAACGAAACGATCATATGGACAGTATGTTAAGAGATATTCAGGTTCTCGTGAGACAGGGCCAGAACGGTTTATGGATTCCCTGTTCCAACTTTGGAAATTCATTATAAATTAACCAGAGATAATTAGGAGTCATGCCATACATGTATAGATTCCTCTCTGAGTCTAGTTTCTATAGAAACAAACGGCATCAGTATTGAAGCTCTGTGCAGGGAGATATCCAAGTCGTAATGCGCAAAGGTCAGTGTAGTCGATCCCTGTAACATGGGAGACTTTGACTAATAAACTGTACTAATTGGCCCAACCAAAAATTCTAGAAAAAAATATGTAGATGGGAATATGAGTCTAGTTTCAGGGAAAAATTACGAAACTGATTTTTGAGTTGTGAAACTCAAGATATGATTTTTAAGGTGACAGTGTCACAGTTAGCCAACTGCCTGGTAAATTTTAAAATGGACTGCGATAGTAAGCGAATTTAGTCTGTGAACCCCTCGTGTCCGACTCCGGCAACGGTCTCGGGTACGGGGTGTTACAACTTTGATATTGAGTATCTGCATTAAGTTACCATCAAATAAGTATTATGTATTCAAGATGTTCAGGTACGTATTACTTACTCATCGGTGGAGTGATTTCGAGGTGAATTATCAGTATCAAAGAGGTAGGTAAATGTGATTAATATTATAACTCCAAATGTGAGAATGATCTAATTGGTAATGGTATGTTTGTATAATAAAGTATGCAATGAAATATTCTTATGTATTAGTGCATATTCTGCCCAAAAGCCTTATGATCTGAGTATGGGTTGGGTTGAGCTAGATGTGCCAGTACAAGGTAAGGATTATGATTTGTAAGCTTACATATATGTGATAAGGAATATGTTGGTTCTTTATGTGCCTATAGTAATTTAGTACTTGTCATGTTGAAATACTTAAAAGTATGGATGTGATTATGAACAAGTGGAAAGGATTATTGAAAGTTGAAAATCGATGAAGAATGTGCTTTGGAAATATTTGACCATCTAGGTCATTATTATTCGAAAGTATATATGTGGCAGCCAAGTGTTGCGTTTAATGATATTATAGATCAAGATGAAGCTCTAGATTAACTTCATCGAACAGTTGAAATGAATGACCAATAATAGTGATTGAGAACATTTTGTCTTGCTTAAAACTTACTAAGCATTAAATGCTTACTCCGTTCTTTGAATCTCTGTTTTATAGATTTTGGTTCGTCAGCTATCGGACTCGGGATTATTGAAGTCGAAGTCGCCCACACTATCAAAGCCCTTTTGGTACACTTTTGGTTGAACTCTGAAAATGGCATGTATAGGACTACCCTTTTTGTAGTGGGTCATGGACCCTTTGGATTTGTATAATTTTGGATAGCCATGCGAAAATGGCTTCTATATGTTTGAGCATAATGTTATAATCATTTGGTATGGATATGGTTATTGAGAGGTGTGGATATGCTTAACAAGGATTGGCCATGGGAATGGTTAATCACTATCATAATTTGTGTTATTTATGCTAAAAGGGCTAGTTGAATCATGGAAACTATGAAATAGGTAAAGTCTACCTTAAAGGCAGATGCTGACAGCAGCAGTGATGTAGATTTGGAAAATCACAAAAAAAAGTAGGAATAGAATTAAATAGTGAATAAATTATTTAAATGAACCTTGATGAATCCACTTTCATATGGAAGAAACAAAACGGTCATATGAGTGGTATGTTAAGAGATAATTAGGTTTTCGTGAGACAGGGCCAGAACGGTTTCTGGATTCCCTGTTCCGACTTTGGTGGAAATTCATTATAAATTAACTAGAGATAATTAGGAGTCATGCCATATATGTATAGATTCCTCTCTGAGTCTAGTTTCTATAGAAACAAATGGCATCAGTATTGAAGCCCTGTACAGGGAGATATCCAAATTGTAATGCATGAAGATCAGTGTAGTCGCACCCTGTAATAGGGGAGACTTTAACTAATAAACTGTACTAATTGACCTGGCCAAAAAGTCTAGAAAAAAATATGTAGATGGACATAGGAGTCTAGTTTCAGGGAAAAATCACGAAACTGATTTTCGAGTTGTGTAACTCAAGATATGATTTTTAAGGTGACAGCGACACAGTTAGCCAGCTGTCTGGAAAAATTTAAAATGGACTGCGATAGTAAGCGCATTTAGTCTGTGAACCCCTCGTGTCCGACTCCGGCAACGGTCTCGGGTACGGGGTGTTACATGGGTTATGGGCTATATTGATGGAGGAAGTACTGAAAGTGGCTTGACCACGTACTGGAGGCTTTGCCTTAACTTACTGATATCTAAGCAGCAATGCTGCTGCTGCAACTATGGAGTGTAGGGCTGGGTGGGTTGAGCTATTCCCCACATGGAGTGTAGGGCTGGTACGGGTAGAGTGTAGTGGTTGGTTATAGGCTGGGTTGGGATTGCATTCCCATTCTGATTTTGATTCTGTTACCTGATACTAATTCTGATTCTGATTCTGTCACTTAATTCTGATTCTGATTCTGATTTTGATTCTGATCTAGTTCTGATAATGTTTCTTATTCTGTAATGGGTTAAAGCCCATCTGGTACTGTCTGTTATAATGGGCTAAGGCCTAACTGATACTGAAACTGTAAGTAGGGCTGGGGCCAAATTTTAATTCTTTTATATGACTGACTGTTCCTTTTTATAGTAGGGGATTTCATACTGAGTTTCATAAACTCACCCCGTTTATTAACCTTTCAGGTAATTTCCAGCCTTAGATGGATCGGAGCTGCGAGGGGTTCGGAAGAAGCCACACACACTATTTATTTTATAGTTTTGATTATTACTTTTAAATGTTTTTACATGGGTTGTAGTAAAGCCATTGTAATTTTCTGGATTTCAAATTTGGAATTTTATTTATTGTTCTTATAATTGCTAGTATTAGAACACGGTTTTCCAAAGCAACTACTGTTGTTCAAAACATCACGTATCCGCAATTGTTTTTAAATTAAGCTTTCGCAACTACCAAAATTTTTACAAAGTTGTTAAGAATGTTATTCAACTGAGGTTTTGTAACAAGGTTTAAAAAGGGTATAAGTTTTTAATTATTAAGAAGGGTTTTTTAATGGAAACATGGTTTTCGAAAAACACTTCAATGTGACATGCCAGATTCGACCCAAACTTCCAGGCCGGGTTTGGGGTGTTACATGGGACAACGCATCGTCCCCAGCTGCTCGATTTTGAGACCTTGTCTTAGCCATAGGTGAAGCTGGTGCCTCTCTAACTTCCTTATTAGGCTTGTGTCCAGAAGACAAAGACCCAGCCCGAGCACCTCCACGGCTACTGCCGCGGCCTCTACCATGAGTACCTCTAGTGCTCATTATCTAATCGCGCTTTTATCTGTATTAAAAGTTTTATGCCAGTCAGTTTATTGTTCCAGTTGTTTATTACAGATATCTTATGAACAATATTATTTCAGAGTTTTGTTTTCGCAGTTTGTAGTCTTACTACAGTTCGTAGTTTACTCTAACTAAAGAGTTTCAATATAGTTTTACTACCTAATGTAGTTTCTAGTAATAACATTTCAATATTATTCTCTCAGAACCAGCAATCAGAATACTTACAGGATCGGTGCAGAGACTCGGTGTACCACTCCTTCAGTAAAACATAAACCCAAATAATCATTTTAAACCATTTTAAAATAACGTTGTTAAAATTTTCACATTTTTGAAAAACCCAAATCTATAAACTAGTTTTGCAACCTGACTCTGATACCACTAACACTCCAAACCTAGCCTAGACGTTACGGTCGAATCCGTGATGTCACATTGGAGTGTTAAAACACAGATTTCGTGGAAAAAATAAAATGTTCTTTAGGTTCTTAACAAAAGTTTAGGATGTCTGGTTCATTGTGAAAACTCATGTTGTTTTAGCAATATATTAATTATAATAGTTAGTTATTAATCTTTAAAACGGTGTTTGTTGCGGAAGCTTTCAAAACGTGTTTGTGTAAACTTGGTATTTTTGAAAAAAACATTTGTTTATATTCTCTTGAAAATTTGAGTCCTATTACTAACAGGTAAAATAGAGTAATTAGATCCCCAAATTAAAATAAAACTTAAGAGGCCTTTTTACATACTGAAAACCCAAAAATAAAATCTTAATTATAATATATAATAAAATAACTACGTCGAATGGCCACCACTGAGTCTTCTGACAGCTCGATCCTTCTAAGCCTGAGGATTTCCTGCACAGATAACAGATGGGTGAGTTTACGAAAACTCAATGTCTGAAATCCCATAATAGCAAACAATCAGAGTAAGTGCAATCTGGGCCTAAGCCCTTTCAGTTCCAGTTAGTGGCCTTTGGCCGTTGTTCAGTAGCAGTAACAGTAAAAGTCTGGGCTTGAGCCCATTTCAGTGCAGTATGCAAACAAAGAACCCTACCCAATCCATCCACTACACACCATCTCTGTACCAGCACTACATACCATGTAGGGATTAAATCGACCCACCCAACACTACACACCAAGTTGTACCAGTTGTAGTACTAAAACAATAATTGCAGCAGAACTACCAGTAATAGGCTTATAGCCTTTCAGTACACTTCCTTCAACATCATATATCCCACCCCATGTAATGCAACATAATATCATACGTGTATGCAGAAAATGTCATGCTCAAAAACAGTCATACATAATACAGAGGTATTTTAGTCAATTTACCTTACAAGAGTATAATGGTCATTTCATAAGTATGGGGTCTAAGTATACTTACAGATCCAACAGTAGGTCCATAGTCATCTTAAGCGACCCGTGCAACCTTAACAGTCAATCAGTGATAATGGGCCTAGGGCCCAGATAGCCCAAAATGACCTAAGCTGTGTGGTTTACAGCACTGGCCCAATACTTATCACACTTTTGTGCGATTTTCCCATGATAGACCCATACGGCCCAGTTCAGCCCAAAATGGCCCAATATCGCGACAATCCATGAAAACGCTCATGGTCACTTCATTGACCACACGGTCATGGTTTACACCATGGCCTGCCACACGGGTGGCCACACGCCCGTGTAGTGTCAATAGCCTACTTTTCGGCTTTTCGGCTCTCTGTCGATCTATGCTAATAGCAGGATGGTTACACACCTGTTTGGGTTCTAGATGCGTACTCCTCATGGGACGAACTTGCACCTAAAACCATTGATCATTCCACAACTAATGTTAGATATGCTTAAACCTAAACCAACACAATTGATTCATAAAAATGTTGTTTACCTTATTACTCCAAACGAACGTAGTCTACAACTTCGAAGATAAACCTTACTCGATACGATTAATAGCTACCAAATACCAATAGATAGGACCAAATATTAGGAACTAAAGAAAAGAACGAATAATACAACCCAACCGATTAAGGCTAGACTTCCACCATTACCAAATAACTTACCACTTTGACTCAGGTAGTGTGGAACCAACAATATCAAAAGGAGAGAAATCGGTGGAAGAGAGAATTAATCTGGAATGGTAAATAAGGTGGGTAGCGATTATAACACGAAGCAGAAGAAATAAACGATTTTATCCACGTAAAGTCGAAAGGGAAAACAATAGGGAAAAAACTTACCAGAAAAAAATTCGGCCAAAGGAGGAGCGATTGAATGATGGAAGGATACAGTATGCGGCCAAGATGCAAGAGGTCAGAAACAAAGGGTTGAGAGAGGGAAGAAATATTTGGGAGGAAAAAGGAAGAGAGAATTGGCCAAAGGGTGCTAACACAAGAGAGATCGGCTAAAAAAATACGAAAATGAGCCGGTTTAACAAGAGAATAATCAAAGGAGATGTTCGGCTACCAAAGGCACAACCAAATGAGAGAAAAAAGCCATAGAGGAATTGTTACCTAAAAAGAAAGAGTAAGAACTAAACAGTTTCAACACTAGCTGCCTAAAACCGATTTTGGCACAAGGAGAATCCTACTTTCAGCAGACAACTCCTCACTCCTTTACTCCACGATTCACTCTACTATTATCTCCTCAAATTTCTCCTTTGACCAGTTCAAATTCCTTTCCCACTCCTCTTGAAATTCAGCCAGACACTCCCCTCCCCATCTAACACTCCAAACACCTACTAAATCAGAGTTCTATTGCCACTCAATCTCTTACACGGCATAGCAGCAAAATAAACACCTCTTTTGCGTGCAGCAGGACTCGAACTCAAGTCTTCTAGCTGCAGTAACATGGCACTATCCCCTGAACCAACCAGCTTTTTGTGACACAATATAACCATATTTATTTAAGAACCCCACTATCTAAAGATAGGGTTTATTCAATTAGGTGTAAAATTTTTCTCAAGCCAAGGTTTGAACCCATGACTTCCCAGACGCTCCCAGAGCACTAAACCACTAAGGCGGACACTCATTTATGTTAGAACCACATAAAAATAATTTTAACAGGGATTTCGAGATTTGATAAAATTGGGGCGCTACAATTAACAACCTCGCCTATTATGGCTAACCCTGCCAGGTGTCTTGACAATGGGGCCACGGCACATATAACGAGTGACCCTTCCCAATTCATCGACTCTCGTCTGTACCATGGGTCAAGTAAAGTGATCATAAGTAATGGTCACTTCATTGACATCTCTCAAATTGGTGACTCTTTTTTTCCTATTGATCCTGATTCATTGTTGCTTAAAGATCTATTCTATGTACTTGAAAATCACAAAAATTTACTGTCAGTTTCAAAGTTCGCTAAGGATAACAAAGTTTTTTTTTAATTTTATTTGAATCATTGCTTTATAAAGGACATGAAGACTCATCAAATATTTTTTGAGGCATTGAGAAAAATGGTTTGTACTAGTTTTCATCTTACGCCGCCCCTTCTTTTGCATTGTTTGCTTCACATACAGTTGTTGCTCAGTATGCAGCTGTTGATCAGTCCCTAGAAATAAGACAGCTTGGTTATCCATCACTCCCTATTGTAAACTAAGTATTAAATGCTTTTAATATTCAAATTCCTAGAAATAAGACCTACTCCCTATGTAATGCTTGTGAACTAGGCATTATAGATTGCCATTTGTTGCCACTAATATTTTGTACTCTACTTCTTTAGAATTGGTTGTTGTTGATTTGTGGGGGCTAGCCCCTTATTATTCTTCTGTTCGCCAATATCATATTTCATTTGTGAATAAAATTTTTAAGGCACATTTGGGTTTATTTTCTTAAAAGGAAATTAGATGCTTTGGAAGCATTTTTGTCCTTCAAAACACATGCTGAGTTACAATAAGGAATGAAGCTCAAACAACTCTAGACTAATGATAGTCGAAAGTTTAGGAGCTTTGACTAGTATCTCAAGGATTCTGGCATAGATCATCATTTGTCCTACCCTCACACATCTGAACAAAATAGCCTAGTGGAACAACGTCATCGGCAAATCGTAGAAATCAGTCTGGCTCTGCTAGAGTAAGCATCCTTGCCTTTCTTGTCTTAGATAGATTAATTTATCTATTGTTCATCTCATCAATACGCTTCTTACGAAGCTGTTGAATGGGATCTCTCCAGTTGAGAAGCTCTTTGGTCGACAACCTGAATATCACCTACTTAAAGCTTTTGGGGCGTGTTCATTATCCCTTGTTCTGACTATATAATTGTTACAAACTTCAGTACAAGTCCACACTTTGTACCTTTCTGGGTTATGCTCCGAATCACAAAGGTTATAAATGTTTGGATCAGTCTAGCCAAGTTTACATCCCCTAGTATGTGCATTAAGATGAAAGTGTATTTTCCTTTTGCTAAGTTCACCGCTCCCACCTTCACTTTAGCACCAGATACTAAAATCTAGGTGATAACACTTTCGATTATGGTTTCATTGGTAGTAAATACTCAAGTTGTGTTAGTTGCATCCTCAGCTTCTGGGTTTTTCATGTCACCAACTAATGACCCTTTTGTATCTCCCCAATGTGTAACAGGATCAACTACTGATCAACATTATTCAGGTCCGCTTTCTTCATCAGTTGGTACAAGTGTGCCTTCTATAGTTACTATTCAGGATCCTTTTGGAGGGCTAGCTTCCTCTTCTAATGTTGTCCAACAGGTTTCTGTTACTAGTAGCATTCATCCCATGGTAACTCAAAGCAAATTCAAGACATACAAACCAAAGGCGTACACTACCACTGTCAGCTCTATGACAACTGCTAACATTCATGAGGCCATGGCCATTCCCTTGTGGCAGGTAGCTATCCATGATAAGATACAAGCATTAAGCAGAAATAATACATGGGATTTAGTTCATTTGCCACCTGATCGATCACTTGTTGGCTGCAAGTGGTTGTTTAAATTCAAGACAAATCTAGATGGAAATATTGCCCGTAATAAACTTTACCTTGTTTCTCAATGATCCTCGCAAGCCCTGGGTCTAGATTACAATGAGACATTTAGTCTTGTTGTGAAAGCCAACACAAATCATACGATTCTTACTTTAGTTGTGTCAAGTGGGTGTTGACAATGAGTTATTAAACAGAAATTGGCTGAGGACATGATGGTCACTAAACTAACTAAAATTACAACAAAGGTAAGCACACCTATCGAATAATAGTATAGCTATGGTGAGTCGGGAATATCGTATCCACAAGGACTAAAAGTACTAGTACTTACTATTCTATTATTATCTAACCGATAAATTGAAGGAATTGCTTTTAATCTAAAATTAACTAAAATAATTACTAAGATCGCAACAGAGAATGAATTAGGAAAAACAGTCAAATAGAACCAATGAGATAGGCAATACTTAGGAAAGAATCCACCTAGACTTCACTTATTATTCTGAATATGAATTAAACGATTTATTCGTTTGCACCTTGATCCATAGAAATCCCTAAATTATGTTAATATCTCTTTCAAGAGTAAAAACAACTAACTCTAGGTTGATTAATTGAAATCTCTTTCTAATTAAAACCCTTATTGTCACATTAACTCAATCTATGGATTCCCCTATTAGATTTAACTCTAATCCGGTAGATTTATGACATCCTATTTCTAGGATTGCATGCAACTCCACTCAATTATGCTAGATCTACTTTTAAATAGAGACTTTTACTCCACTGAAATAAGCACATTAAGCATGAATTAATATCCTAAAAATATTAAAACAAGGAATAAGCATACATAATTGAGAACAATAATCAAGTATTTATCATGTAATTCAGAAATCAAATAATAAAATTCATATAGGTTTCATCTTCCCTAGGTATCTAAGAAATTTAGTTCATAATCTAGAATAACATCATCTCAAAGTTAGGAAAAAAATAAGACATAATGAAACCCTATAAAACTCCTAAAGAAATTGAATAGATATCTTCAATCCTGAAGGAGATCTACTTCTGAAATGAATCCGATGGCGTTCTTTGAGTCTTTTCTTCGTTCTTCTTTACATGCTCTTTTAGGTATTTATAAACTTTAGAATACTCAGAATCCCTAAAAATTGGCTTTTTCCTCATAAAAGAGAAATAGGTGTGAAATCAACATGGGTTGGCACATAGGCGTGTGGCCAGCCCATGTGGCTCACACATTCGTGTGCCCAACCCGTGTGGAAATGCCCAAGCCGTGTGGATCCTGAAAACAGCTCTTTTTGTTTGATTTTGGCCCATTTTTTACTCCTTTCACTTCCCTATGCTCACTTAAGTATAGAAACATGAATTTAAAGGATTAGAAGAATCAAATTCACTAATTTACATAATAAATCATCCAAAAACAGATTAAGAATGGGATTAAAAACATGTTACTTTTTATGGTTTATCAGGACATTTATATGAAACAATTTCCTCCATTTGCAGCTCCTGATAGCGATGGGAATCCCTTAGCTTATAGACTAAACAAAGCAATATATGGACTCAAACAAGCATCAATAGCTTAGTTTGAGAAACCAAGAGGCTTTCTAACTCAAAATTTGCAATTCCAGACCTCACGAGCCAATCCATCGTTGTTTTGAAACACACTTCATCTAGTAATATGCTCATTCTTATGTATGTGGATGATATTGTAACACCCCGAACCCGAAACCGACACCGGAGTCGAACACGAGGTGTTAACTGGCTTTAACCCCTTACAAAATTTATTTTCCAGACACTGCCCAATCTGTGTACTAGTCGTTTTAAAAATCATATCTTGAGTTTCGTAACTCGAAAATCAGTTTCGTAATTTTTCCCAGAAACTAGACTCATGTGCCCATCTATTTATTTTTTTCTAGAATTTTTGGTTGGGCCAATTAGTACAGTTTATTAGTCAAAGTCCCCCAAGTTGCAGGGGTCGACTACACTGACCTTTGCCCATTACGACTTGGATATCTCCCTGCACGGGGCTTCAATACTGTTGCCGTTTGTTTCTATGAAAACTAGACTCAGAGAGGAATCTGTACATATATGGTACGACCCCTAATTATCTCTGGTTAATTTATAATTAATTTCCAAAGTCGGAGCAGGGAATCCAGAAACCGTTCTGGCCCTGTCCCACTAAAATCTGATTATCTCTTAATATACTGCCCATATGATCTTTTCGTTACTTCCTCATGAAAGCAGACTCATCGAGCTTCGATTACATAATTTATTCATCAATTAATTCCACTCCTACTATATTTAGTGATTTTTCAATCTCATGACACTGCTGCTGCCAGCATCTGTTACGAAAGTAACTAGGTCCATTTCATGCCTACCCTTGATCCAATTCAATCGAACATTCGTGCCATTTTCGCATGGCTTAAAGTTTACATGCCATAATTCAAACACAACGTACTAGCTTATACATGCCAAAATGATCTTCTAAACACACTAAGAAGAAAGTACCAAAACTTGCTATCCGGTGTGATGACTTCGATGACGGCCCGACCCCGCAAAAATAGATGAGTCCAAGCAACCTATAATGGGTGACAAGGAAACATCGAGTGAGTTTATAACTCAGTAAGTCATAAGCAATGCACTACCATCTATCAACAACATTATCACAAGAGGAAACAAAATGGAACGAGACAATTTACTCCATCCATACCGAACCATACCATAGTTCCTCCAACCTATCAATTCAATTTCATATCAATTCATGCATTCACATTCTATATACTCATCAATAGGACATTGAAGCAATTTCATAAATCGATTTATTTTCGTTACAATCAAATGACTATACGGCCTTTCACCCATCCTACGATAAATTTTATGTACGTGACTTCAAGTATATTTGTCACATAAGTTCGAACTTACCGAGCTCAACACCAAGTATAAGCATAGCACCTATTAGCCACGTACTCAAGACACTTACCCGACCCGCTGTCCGCGATCGACTCAATAGTGTCGCACACATAGTGTCCATAATGATTCACGAATGTATATTGAGCCCGCACACTCAGTGCTATATAATCAACTAGCACACTTAGTGCCACGTAATCAAATCGCACACTTAGTGCTACATAGTCAGACTCGCACACTTAGTGCCGCTTGGTCAATTCGCACACTTAGTGCCTCATATTCATTTCGCACACTTAGTGCAACATAGTCGAATCGCACACTTAGTGCTGTACAATTTAATCCCGCGCACTTAGCGCCAATCTCATGGTCATAAATGGTTATCCCGCACGTTTAGTGCCGAGATTAACAACTCAGTACATCTTACCTCTTTTCATTCATTCAACAATTTCATCATCACATACGTACATGCATATATATATATGTATATTTATTCATTCCAATCAGCATCAATACATACACATTATGACCATTTGAAATAATACCCACTACATGCTTAATGACTTACTTTATGTTGGGTATAATAATTCCGAGTCGGCTACTCGATGACCTTCGATTTCCCCTTGTTGGACGCCTCTCCTTTAGGTTCTTGAGCTTAAATAATACAAATAAGAGTATTCAATATTTAACCCAATAACATGAATTTATTTATCACATTCGGCAATCACACATCATTAAATTTTCAAACCAAGATGTCATTATATGACCACATTTACACATATCCATATACTTAAGCTCAATAATTATAATGTAATATCATGTACCCACTTTAAGTATATTGCCGAATATACTTAATCATACATACACCTAACCAAAACAATTTCCTAAAATCTTCATATCATTTATACACTAGGCCGATTGCTCTCACCAAGTTCACCTATATTCTTCAACAATTCCTTCATTGATCAAGCACATATTCGGCTAAGAAATGGCAATTTTAGCAACCTTCGATTTAGTACTTAACTTTTACCACATATCAAATAACTCACTTCCTTACTCGTGTGACCACGTATATTCGGTCATGCATACACACATAAAATTAATTTGGAGACTCTATCAATCCAACATACATTCGGCACCTTCATCCACCATTCTACCAAGCATGTAATATTCAAACACAACCAAACCCACATTCGGCCCTAGCTCATAACAAGGTAGCCGATTCTTTTTTTTTTATAGTTCAAACACTCCTCTATCATCATTCACCTAACTTTAACATGAAACAACAAAACTCACCATTTCTCATCCAAATAACATGAACAACAACCATTCCTTGAACACTTTCTCATGACCGATTGCTCATGTTATCAACAAGATTCAAGGTTTGAACATGGGCTATTTAAAACATGCATGCATCTCAAAGACAACATTAAACATACCTTGGTCTAAAGGACCACCTTGGCCGAATCTTGTTTCCCCTTCTTCCTCTAGTTAGAACAATTGCAAAAGAAAGAAAATATGAACACTCCTTCTTCCCTCCTTATTAAGCATTCAAACTCCCTCATTTTTCATGCCACAACATCAAACACTCTCCCTAAGCACAAACAATGGCCGAATTCCTTCCAAGTTCTTTTCTCTCCTTCTTTTTCTTGGTTTTTTCGGCTAGGAGATGGCAAGTATGACACCCTTTTTTTTTGTTCCCTTTTCTATTATTATCCCCATCATTTGTTCACCAAAGAATCATATTAAATTAGAATGAGTGGAGCATTATCACTCCTTGGCCGGCCACCATAAATTTTATGGGCAAATTGACATGCAAAGCCATGCTTCCTCAACCTATTATTAATTAATCCTTATAATTCATCTATCATCTTTCCTAACTTCGTCAACTAGGTCCTTTTTGAATGAATTCACAATCCTAATGCTAATATTAAGCATTTAATTTCTCATACATTCACTGTCACACAACAATTTATGCAATTAAAACACGAAAATAAATTTTTGGCTCGGTAATGTGGTCTCGAAACCACATTTCGACCAGGGTCTAATTTGGGTTGTCACAACTCTCCCCCACATAAGAAATTTTCGTCCCCGAAAATCTTACCGGTAAATAGGTTTGGGTATCGTTCTTTCATCGAACTCTCGGTTTCCCAAGTAGCTTCCTCGATCCCATGTTTGAGCCATAACACCTTCACTAACGGAACCCTTTTGTTTCGCAACTCCTTCACCTCACGAGCTAGGATACGTATCGGTTCTTCTTCATAACTCATATCGGCCTGAATTTCAACCTCTGATGGGCTAATTATATGCGACGGATCAGATCGATAGCGTCGAAGCATCGAAACATGAAAGACATCGTGAATCTTTTTAAGCTCAGGGGGCAAAATCAATCTATACGCAACTGGCCCCACTCGTTCGGAAATTTCGTACGGCCCAATGAATCTCGGGCTCAACTTGCCTTTACGGCCAAATCTGAGTACCTTTTTCCAAGGCAAAACTTTGAGGAACACTTTATCTCCCACCTGATATTCAATGTCCTTCCGTTTCAGATCCGCATACGATTTTTGACGATCTGTGGCTACCTTCAGACTTTCACGGATTACCTTTACTTTCTGTTCGGCATCTTTAATCAAATCAACTCCGAAAATTTTACTTTCACCGAGCTCGGTCCAAAACAATGGTGTACGGCATTTACGACCGTACAAAGCCTCATAAGGTGCCATCTTAATACTTGATTGGAAACTATTGTTGTAAGCGAATTCGATCAAAGGTACATACCGTTCCCATGAACCACTAAACTCAAGGATGCAGCATCTCAGCATATCCTCGAGTATCTGAATTATCCGCTCGGATTGACCATCGGTTTGGGGATGAAAAGCAGTGCTAAAATGCAGCTGGGTACCCAAAGCTTCTTGCAATTTCTTCCAAAATCGCGAGGTGAATCTCGGATCTCTATCCGACACGATAGAAATAGGTACTCCATGTAATCTCACAATCTGAGAAACATACAATTCGGCTAGTTTATCCAATGAAAAATCCGTACGCACGGGGATAAAGTGAGCCGACTTAGTCAGCCTATCAACAACAACCCAAATCGCATCCTTCTTACTTGCGGACAATGGCAGTCCGGACACAAAGTCCATTGTGACTCGGTCCCATTTCCACTCGGGTATCATGATCGGCTGAAGTAACCCTGAAGGCACTTGATGTTCCGCTTTCACTTGTTGACATATTAAACATCTCGAAACAAAGTCGGAGATGTCTCGCTTCATACCATGCCACCAAAACCGACGTTTCAAGTCGTTGTACATTTTCGTGCTCCCCGGGTGAATTGACATTCGGCTACAATGGGCTTCGTTCAGAATCATCGGAATGAGTTCCGAATTCCTTGGAACGCACAAACGACTTCTAAACCTCAAACAACCATCATCATCAATCTGAAACTCTGATTCCTTGTTCGGAACACACTCAGCTCGTTTTGCAACCAATTCATCATCGACTTTCTGAGCTTCACGAATTTGATGAGTCAATAATGGTTTGGCTTTTAATTCAGCTACTAACACATTGTCAGGTAGAACAGACAAGTGTACATTCATCGCTCGCAAAGCAAACAGTGATTTTCGGCTTAAGGCGTCCGCAACCACATTAGCCCTTCCCGGGTGGTAATCAATGACAAGCTCGTAATCTTTCAACAACTCAAGCCAACGTCTTTGTTGCAGATTCAAGTCTCGTTGAGTCATCAAATATTTGAGACTTTTGTGATCCGAAAACACATGGCACTTCTCACCAAACAAATAATGTCGCCATATTTTCAATGCAAACACAATGGCGGCTAGTTCGAGATCATGGGTCGGATAATTTCTCTCGTGTGGCTTCAATTGTCTCAACGCATAGGCCACAACTCGACCTTCTTGCATCAATACGCAACCCAACCCGAGTAGGGATGCGTCACTATAAACGACAAACTCCTTACCCGATTCGGGTTGCACCAAAATTGGAGCTTCAGTCAGATGAGTTTTCAGTTGATCGAAGCTTTTCTGACATTTCTCCGTCCATTCGAACTTAACATCCTTCTGAAGTAGCTTCGTCATTGGTGTGGCTATCATCGAGAAACCTTTGACAAATCGTCGGTAATAGCCGGCGAGCCCTAGAAAGCTCCGGACTTCGGTAACATTTCTCGGAGGCTTCCAGTTAAGTATGGCTGAAATTTTGCTCGGGTCAACTCGAATACCCGATGCGGATACCACATGACCCAAGAAGCTAACCTCTCTTAACCAGAACTCACACTTACTGAACTTAGCATATAACTGCTTATCCCGCAAAATTTGCAACACTTGCCTCAGATGCTCAGCATGTTCGGTCTCATCTCTTGAATAGACCAAGATGTCATCAATAAACACAACTACAAACCGATCCAAATACGGCCTGAGGATCCGATTCATCAAATCCATAAACACCGCAGGGGCATTAGTGAGCCCAAACGGCATCACTAAGAACTCGTAGTGACCGTACCTCGTTCTGAAAGCAGTTTTGGGTACGTCCGAATCTCGAATCCGCAACTGATAATAACCCGATCTCAAATCTATCTTTGAAAACACCGATGCTCCCTTTAATTGATCGAACAGATCATCAATACGCGGTAACGGATACTTATTCTTTATCGTCACTTTATTCAGTTGACGATAGTCAATGCACAACCTCATGGTTCCGTCCTTCTTTTCACGAACAATACTGGTGCACCCCAAGGTGAGAAACTCGGTCGAGCGAAGCCTCTATCCGTCAATTCTTGCAACTGAGCTTTCAACTCTTTTAACTTGGTTAGTGCCATACGATACGGAGCGATCGAAATTGGCGTAGTTCCAGGTACAAGCTCAATTCCAAACTCTACTTCCCGAACAGGTGGCAAACCCGGTAACTCTTCAGGAAAAACATCCGGGTATTCACAAACCACCGGCACCGACTCGGGTTTCTTTTCTAACTCCTTGTCATCAAGTACATACGCGAGGTATGCTTCGCACCCTTTCCTTACATATTTCTGGGCCAACATTGCTGATATTATAGCTGGCAACCCCCTTAAGTCCGCAGACTCAACTCGGATTATTTCGTCATCCACGCACCTCAAATCGATAGTCTTGCTTTTGCAATTCACAACCGCATCATGCGCGGTTAACCAATCCAAACCAAGAATAACATCAAACTCGTCGAACGGCAAAAGCATCAAATCGGCCGGAAAACAGGATTCTCGGATTATTAGAGGGCATCTCTTACACACTTTATCAACAAGTACGCATTGACCCAAAGGGTTTGACACTCGAATTACTAGCTCAGTAGACTCAACAGGTAGAGTCTTACTGGATGCTAAGGTTTCGCATACATATGAATGAGTAGAGCCAGGGTCAATCAATGCAATCACATTAGTATCAAAGAGAGTGAAGGTACCAGTGATGACGTCGGGGGAGGATGCCTCCTCTCGTGCGCGAATGGCATACGCTCTAGCAGGAGTACGGTTCTCGGCGCGATCGGCCGTATCAGAGGCCCCCCTCTGACTACCACCCCTGCCTCCTAAAATTCTCGGTGGTCTACCTCTAGATGTCACTCCACTAGGTCTTGCACCTTGAATCTTATTCTTCTCATCCAGCTCCGTGCAATCTCTAATGAAGTGGTCCTTCGAACCGCATCCGTAACAGGCCCTGTTAGTAGACTTGCCCCAACATTCACCTAGGTGTCGTCTTCCACATTGGGGACATTCAGGTTTCTCGTGACGATTATTGCCCACACTAGCTACCGAAGTAGCTCGGGAGCCCATCGATGGTCTTGCCCTGATGGAAATTCCCGCAGTCGCCCTCGACTTATTAATGTCCTCCCTGAACTTCTTCACAGCTGAGAACGGAGCTTTACCCGTCGATCTTTTACGATAATCTCTAGCTTCAAATTCAGCCTTCCTCTTCTCCTTTCCAAGTTCCTCCGCCTTGCAGGCTCGTTCGACTAGTGTTACGAATTCCTTTATTTCCAAAATACCCATTAGTAGCTTTAAATCTTCATTCAATCCTTCCTCGAATCTTTTGCACATAGCAACCTCATCAGCTACACACTCCCGGGCATACCTACTAAGTCTTACGAATTCATGTTCGTATTCAGATACAGTCATACGGCCTTGCTTGAGTTCCAAGAACTCCTTACGCTTCTGGTCAATGAACCGTTGGCTAATAAATTTCTTCCGGAATTCCGTTTGAAAGAAGTCCCAAGTTACTCGCTCGTTCGGGACTATGGAAATCAAGGTCCTCCACCAATAGTAGGCTGAGTCTCGCAACAAAGATACAGCACATTTTAGACATTCATCGGGTGTGCATGACAATTCATCGAACACCCGAATGGTGTTATCAAGCCAGAACTCGGCCCTTTCGGCATCATCAGTTACTATGGCCTTGAACTCCTCGGCCCCACGCTTCCTAATCAAGTCTACAGGTGGCTTACTCAGCCTCATAGGATCAGCGACTGATGGCCTTACAGGCTCTTGGGGTGGATTATTCAAATTTGGGAATTGTTGGACAGCCGGGTTGGCTCGGGCATACTGCGCGACCCACTCATTCATCATGGTAAAGAAGGCTTGTTTAGCCCCCTCACCTTGATTATTCGCAGATGACTGAGGTTCAACAGGCGGCGTCCCTTGTGCAGGAGCAGCCGCTACGCTCTCAACGTCATCCGCTAGGGTTCTTTCTTCACCGGGATCCATTTACTAATCAAGACAAAAACATTTCAACCGTCAGAAGTCATCACCCTTTTAAACATTAACATTATGGCATGTATAGCTAGACTCATACGTGCTATGGTAGTCCTAGAACCGACTAAACCATAGCTCTGATACCAATAAAATGTAACACCCCGAACCCGAAACCGACACCGGAGTCGAACACGAGGTGTTAACTGGCTTTAACCCCTTACAAAATTTATTTTCCAGACACTGCCCAATCTGTGTACTAGTCGTTTTAAAAATCATATCTTGAGTTTCGTAACTCGAAAATCAGTTTCGTAATTTTTCCCAGAAACTAGACTCATGTGCCCATCTATGTATTTTTTTTAGAATTTTTGGTTGGGCCAATTAGTACAGTTTATTAGTCAAAGTCCCCCAAGTTGCAGGGGTCGACTACACTGACCTTTGCCCATTACGACTTGGATATCTCCCTGCACGGGGCTTCAATACTGTTACCGTTTATTTCTATGAAAACTAGACTCAGAGAGGAATCTGTACATATATGGTACGACCCCTAATTATCTCTGGTTAATTTATAATGAATTTCCAAATTCGGAGCAGGGAATCCAGAAACCGTTCTGGCCCTGTCCCACTAAAATCTGATTATCTCTTAATATACTGCCCATATGATCTTTTCGTTACTTCCTCATGAAAGAAGACTCATCGAGCTTCGATTACATAATTTATTCATCAATTAATTCCACTCCTACTATTTTTAGTGATTTTTCAATCTCATGACACTGCTGCTGCCAGCATCTGTTACGAAAGTAACTAGGTCCATTTCATGCCTACCCTTGATCCAATTCAATCGAACATTCGTGCCATTTTCGCATGGCTTAAAGTTTACATGCCATAATTCAAACACAACGTACTAGCTTATACATGCCAAAATGATCTTCTAAACACACTAAGAAGAAAGTACCAAAACTTGCTATCCGGTGTGATGACTTCGATGACGGCCCGACCCCGCAAAAATAGATGAGTCCAAGCAACCTATAATGGGTGACAAGGAAACATCGAGTGAGTTTATAACTCAGTAAGTCATAAGCAATGCACTACCATCTATCAACAACATTATCACAAGAGGAAACAAAATGGAACGAGACAATTTACTCCATCCATACCGAACCATACCATAGTTCCTCCAACCTATCAATTCAATTTCATATCAATTCATGCATTCACATTCTATATACTCATCAATAGGACATTGAAGCAATTTCATAAATCGATTTATTTTCGTTACAATCAAACGACTATACGGCCTTTCACCCATCCTACGATAAATTTTATGTACGTGACTTCAAGTATATTTGTCACATAGGTTCGAACTTACCGAGCTCAACACCAAGTATAAGCATAGCACCTATTAGCCACGTACTCAAGACACTTACCCGACCCGCTGTCCGCGATCGACTCAATAGTGTCGCACACATAGTGTCCATAATGATTCACGAATGTATATTGAGCCCGCACACTCAGTGCTATATAATCAACTCGCACACTTAGTGCCACGTAATCAAATCGCACACTTAGTGCTACATAGTCAGACTCGCACACTTAGTGCCGCATGGTCAATTCGCACACTTAGTGCCTCATATTCATTTCGCACACTTAGTGCAACATAGTCGAATCGCACACTTAGTGCTGTACAATTTAATCCCGCGCACTTAGCGCCAATCTCATGGTCATAAATGGTTATCCCGCACGTTTAGTGCCGAGATTAACAACTCAGTACATCTTACCTCTTTTCATTCATTCAACAATTTCATCATCACATACGTACATGCATATATATATATGTATATTTATTCATTCCAATCAGCATCAATACATACACATTATGACCATTTGAAATAATACCCACTACATGCTTAATGACTTACTTTATGTTGGGTATAATAATTCCGAGTCGGCTACTCGATGACCTTCGATTTCCCCTTGTTGGACGCCTCTCCTTTAGGTTCTTGAGCTTAAATAATACAAATAAGAGTATTCAATATTTAACCCAATAACATGAATTTATTTATCACATTCGGCAATCACACATCATTAAATTTTCAAACCAAGATGTCATTATATGACCACATTTACACATATCCATATACTTAAGCTCAATAATTATAATGTAATATCATGTACCCACTTTAAGTATATTGCCGAATATACTTAATCATACATACACCTAACCAAAACAATTTCCTAAAATCTTCATATCATTTATACACTAGGCCGATTGCTCTCACCAAGTTCACCTATATTCTTCAACAATTCCTTCATTGATCAAGCACATATTCGGCTAAGAAATGGCAATTTTAGCAACCTTCGATTTAGTACTTAACTTTTACCACATATCAAATAACTCACTTCCTTACTCATGTGACCACGTATATTCGGTCATGCATACACACATAAAATTAATTTGGAGACTCTATCAATCCAACATACATTCGGCACCTTCATCCACCATTCTACCAAGCATGTAATATTCAAACACAACCAAACCCACATTCGGCCCTAGCTCATAACAAGGTAGCCGATTCTTTTTTTTTTATAGTTCAAACACTCCTCTATCATCATTCACCTAACTTTAACATTAAACAACAAAACTCACCATTTCTCATCCAAATAACATGAACAACAACCATTCCTTGAACACTTTCTCATGACCGATTGCTCATGTTATCAACAAGATTCAAGGTTTGAACATGGGCTATTTAAAACATGCATGCATCTCAAAGACAACATTAAACATACCTTGGTCTAAAGGACCACCTTGGTCGAATCTTGTTTCCCCTTCTTCCTCTAGTTAGAACAATTGCAAAAGAAAGAAAATATGAACACTCCTTCTTCCCTCCTTATTAAGCATTCAAACTCCCTCATTTTTCATGCCACAACATCAAACACTCTCCCTAAGCACAAACAATGGCCGAATTCCTTCCAAGTTCTTTTCTCTCCTTCTTTTTCTTGGTTTTTTCGGCTAGGAGATGGCAAGTATGACACCCTTTTTTTTGTTCCCTTTTCTATTATTATCCCCATCATTTGTTCACCAAAGAATCATATTAAATTAGAATGAGTGGAGCATTATCACTCCTTGGCCGGCCACCATAAATTTTATGGGCAAATTGACATGCAAAGCCATGCTTCCTCAACCTATTATTAATTAATCATTATAATTCATCTATCATCTTTCCTAACTTCGTCAACTAGGTCCTTTTTGAATGAATTCACAATCCTAATGCTAATATTAAGCATTTAATTTCTCATACATTCACTGTCACACAACAATTTATGCAATTAAAACACGAAAATAAATTTTTGGCTCGGTAATGTGGTCTCGAAACCACATTCCGACCAGGGTCTAATTTGGGTTGTCACAGATATAATTATAACTGGTGATTCAAGGCCTTGATAAGAAGTTCACTTTAAAAGATTTAGGGGAGCTAAATTACTTCTTCGATCTCGAAGTTACAGGATATGGAGATTCGTGCATGTGTCTCAACAAAATTATACTCGTGAATTACTTGAGTGAGCTCACATGGCAAATGCCAAGCCTGTGAACACTCTTATGGTAAGTTCTCCTACACTCACATCTCTGGTTGGCTCCCCTCTTCTAGATGGAACCTTGTATCGACAAATTATCGGCAACTTGCAATACCTATGCTTGACCAAACCTAACATATCGTTTGCTATTAACAAAATCAACCAATATATGCACTTGCCGCATGATTTTCATTGGACTACTATTAAACGAATCTTTCGGTACATTCATGGCACAATTGGTAATGGACTAGTGTTTTGACTGTCCAGTGTGGCCTTAACGGGTTTCTCTGATGCTGACTAAGACAATTCACTTGAAGATCGTAAGTCCACCTCTGGCTTCTATCTCTATCTTGGGGATAATCTAATTGGTTGATCGTCAAAGAAACAAAGTGTTGTGTCTCGGTCCATCTCTTAGGCTGAATATAATAGCTTAGCAAATGTTGTATCTGAACTAACTTGGTATTGCTTATTGCTTGATGAGATAGGAGTAAAGGTCACTGGTACACCAATAATCTGGTGCGACATCTTACGTGCTCGAGTTAAGCATGTAGAGCTTGACATGCATTTTATTCAAGAGAAGGGTGCTTAGTGGGCAATTACAGGTAAATTATGTTACTAGATGTGATCAAGTTGCTGACGTGCTGACTAAACCATTAACCATAGGAGCCTTTACTCGCTATCAAGATCATATGAATGTTGTTCCTGCTGATTCCCTTTGTCGAAAGCCTGAAGGGGGGATGTAAGAGTAAGTATTGTAGTTAGGAAATGGTTAAGTAGTTAGCAGTAGTTGTGTGATTCGGGTATTTTGTTTTACATTAGTCATTACCGATTATATCGGTATAAATACAGAACCTCTGTGCTCGCCGTTGATCAAGATTAATGAGTTACACATTTTAACCTATTCTTCCAATAGGGGATGACCCAATGGATGTATATTAATGGAAATGGAAAAGGTCTTCATACAATTGTTATTAGACTGACATGGAACTTCGAGGCTTCATGGAGGAACTCAACAAAAAGCTGAGGATCTTTTCAACCATGTAAATGAGACTGTACAGATTAAGCTTGTTAATAGCAAACACATTGTAATTAGCACCATAAAACTTATTAGGAGCAGGGGTTTAAATGTACAGATATTGGTGGGGTAGGAAGACATCAGTATTATTGTAGCAACATTTTGCTTTCTTTTTGGATATAATGAACTCTCTACTATAAAAATAAAAATAAAAATAACTATGAAAATCATAGGCATGACTGCTTGACTACGCTGTGGTTGATGATGGTGGCGATTCCAGTAAAGATGAAGACGAAGATAATAATGATATTTATGATGATAGTTATAATAATAAGCTTGGGAAAATAGAAAGAAATTAAATTAATGATAGCTGCATTCAAAGAGAATGATCGAGGAGACGAGAGAAGTATGTTTAAAGGCATAAAAAAAGTCAACATTCCTTATTATTAATTTTTTGAAATCAACATCTCTATCTAATGTTGGTTCTTGGCCTTCCAGACATAACAATTTTATTTTGATTTTTGTGTAAATTTATGTTTAATGGAATTAAATTTTATATAGTTATATATATTTTGAGAGATATAGTTATATATTAAAATTTTAATTTTAGTATGTTATAAAAGTTTATTAATTAGTATTGAAAAAAATGTTATATGCTTGTAAATTGAATTATGGGTGAAGTCACGAAGGAATAGATATTAAATTTTTAATTGAGGTCAAATTTAATTTTTATAAAAATTTAAATTTGAAGGTTAAATTTAATAAAATTAAAATAAATAAATGTTGAGTAGTTTAATATAAGTTGGGTTTATGTAATTTTTTTTAATTAAGGTATCCTCATTGTTTGCATTACAATTAATGGAGATTTTTTTCGAGATTTATGCTCACTCTTTTTAATAAAATTATTTTTAAGATTTAAACTTAATTTTTTTTATTAATTATACTATATGCATTAGTATGTTGTACTCAACCCTTTTTAATAGCATATGTAAGAAAAATTATTACTACAATAGAATAATAAAATAATATAATTATTTTATAAGTAATTGTTGCTTCATATTTTACTAACTTTTTGTATATAAATTTTTATACGAATAACAAATATTAATTTAATTTAATTACTTAAATTTGATGCACAGTCACTAAATTAGGTCATATAAATTTATTATCTAATATAAATCTTAAAATATTTTCATTTATATTAAAAAAAGTATAACAAAATAATTATTAAATAGAGATTGCAACAAAATAATTATTAAATAGAGATTGTTTTTCAAACTTTGGGGAAAGTGGAAAAATTCACGTAGAGAAATTTTTTTCTTCTTCTTTTTTACTAGGGTGAAAATGTTAAATTGTTTTAAGCCTATAATGAAGGATGTTCATGATGATGATCATTATTTTTCTCTCGCTAAAATAAAATGCTGTAAATTTAGGGACATTTGTCCCCTACTTTTTCAGCATCGAACAGCATCAAATATGATGGTGATGATGATGATTATGATTATGATTATGGTAAATTAACTAGATAGTCACTCAAATTTTAGGGATTCATCGAACTTTTTTGTAATTTTTATCAATTTTATTAGGTGAATTTCAAATTCTAATTACTCCACTATTATATTTTATTTAGTCACAAAACGAAATGTTACCGTAGTAATTTTTACTGGTATAATAATAAATTTTGACCTTTTAAATTACACTTTTTATTAATTTAGTCTTGATTTTTAAAATTTTATCAAATTTAACCTTCAACGTTTATACATTCTTTTAAGGTTGTCCGGATTCTAAATATGCAAGAAATATAAAAAAATTAAAAAATATATTTGTAAAAAAATTCAAAAATTATTAAAAATTATAAAATATTAAAAAATAATTGTAAAATATTAAAAAATAATAAAAATACTTAATTTTTAAAAAAAATCAATATATTATTTAAAAATATATAATGTCCTTAAAATTTAAAAGATAGTTAGGAAACATATTTATGGTATAATATATACTCATCATTTTTCAATCACATTTTAAAATTTGTAGAAGATGTATTTTTAATAATTTTTAATAGAAATTTAAAATAATACCATTAATGTGTTTTCTTTCACGTTGAAAGTTAAATTTATTATTATATCAATAAAATTGACCATATAAGTATCTCATTCGATAGTCAAATATATTTTAATAGTAAAATGACAAAATTTAAAATTAACCTAATAAGGTGACAGAAATTAATAATAAAACATTGATGAGCAAAATAAAAGCTTTCTCAACTTTGTGTAATTATCTGAGTAGTTTATCCAAAGAAAGAAAGGATGGAAAATGCTTAATGATTATGTCTAGGAAGGGAACATGCAAGAATATGCTTTTTTCCATGCGATTGCAATCTTCATTTCCTTACTTTAAGTAAGAAAATATAAAAATTATGTATTTAAACCCATGTGTTTTTATGATTATTTTATACTTGTTGACATTAACAAGTATATAACATCAAATAAAGAAAGAAAGAAACAATGTTATACGCATAAATTCAATATTTATACCTCAAATATTTGTTTTAATCCTTGGCAATATTGGTTAATGCAAAAGTTTAGAATCTTTAAATATCCATTTTCGAATTCCTCGAGTCTAAAATTTACAGAATTTTTTAGAAAAGTTAATTCGAATAAATAAAATTTTCAGTTTTTTTAATATCAAAAAAATTGGATTGGATCAAGAAGTTTAAATGGTTGAATAAAATCCAATGTATGTCTGTTTGGTACATAACATAAAATAAGAACGGATTTTTTTAAATGTTAAAAGCTCCAAAAATTTGAAAATCAGAACCGATTTAACCAATTGCATGGATAATAAATGACTTGTTCTGTTCCGTACATAATAGAAAATTAAAATATATAATAAAATTTCAAACTGGTTGAAAAAGCTATAGAAACTGTAAACACGTAAAACTAAAAAGAATTGAAAAAAAAAACTAATTTATCTTTTAAATAATATCATATGCGAAAACATTTGAATCTTTTACTCTTCATCACATATTAAAGATTATAGTATTTCGTGAGATAATTTTTTTATCTTTTTGTGTTTGTTTTACTATTTATTTTTAAAAATTATAATTTTTTTAATAATATTATTTTTAAAATTTAAAAATACATTCTTTCTGTCAAAATTCAAAGATACATCTTTTATTAAATATATATTAAATTTAATGTTTATTTTATATTTAAATTATTATTTAATGCAACATATTAATAGATTAAATTATTGATTTGATACTCTGATAGAATTTTTTAACCATTGACCTTTCCTATAAAGTGGCTGTCTTTTTCTTTTTTTTTTTCTTTTTTTTATCATTGATATGTTAATTAGTAGAGGCTTACCATGTTTGAAATTCTAGATTAAGTAGGGTTGTAATGTTACATAAATCAGTAATCAGATCATTAGTAATTAATCCAAAGATGATACTATCAAACATGATTCTTGTGATGAACTTTTATTGTCATAATTAATGAGAAACAATAGGCAAGAAATCATTATTGGGTTGTTTTATGCATCTAATTAAATATTTGTCGATGAATAATTTGTCTTAGTCTGTAATTATTCCACTTTATTTCATGATTTTATTTGATTACAACCCAATTATTCATAATTAAGCACAACCATTATATTATGTTATTATTGATTGACTTTCATTATCCAATAATAGTAATTAATTCAGTTAATAAAAAGTATCTTTGAAAAAGAATAAATGAATGGAGATTTGATTGCTTCAAAATTTACTATTAAAGCTAATCTGATTATCTTGAATTCTGGGGTGAATAGGGTTACGAAGAAAGATGTCGACTTGATATGTAGATGGATAAGGATGATCCAACGTTAGATGCAAAATGGACTTTAAGGTTTAGGGTTTAGGGTTTTAGGGTTTAGGATTTTAGCTAACATTTGAAAAATATTTCACGATAATGGAATCGGGTGATTATCAGATTACGATGTTCGTGTTCAATATTCCGGTGACTATGCATTGGAAAGGGTTATGGACATTATTTATTTATCATGGCAAGGTGGTCGATGCTTTCATACCAGAGAAAAAAAGTAAATGTGGCAAAAGATTTGGATTTGTTAGATTCATCAATTTCTTAGATGCTCAGAGGACGATATCACGACTAAATGGTTTTGTGATTTTAGGGTGTAGAATCTGGGTGAAGATAGCAAGATTTAAAGGCAGGAGAGAAATATGGAGGAGGGCAACTATGCAACGTAAAACATTGGTAATCAAAGAAGCAAAACATAAAGGTGTGGAAGATGTGACAAGAAGAAAGGAAGCTGAAAAGGAGTTAGAGGAAGCAAGGAAAGCTAACATGCTTGAAAGAAGTATCGGAGATGAATTGAGTGCAAGAGAGCCGAATAAAACAAAAGTTGTAGTTACTGTGGAAACTTTAGAAATGTTTGGTGGTGTCTTCTTTCTGTGAAACAAAGAGTTTAGCTGAGAGAATTGCGAAGATGGGTCTTGGTGAAATTTGTGTGAAGAGAATTAGAGGAAATTATTTCCTTATTGAGATTTCGGACGAAGAACTATTAGATATATTGAAACAGAGAAAGTGGTCGTATTTGAAGGAATTCTTCATTCACATTAAATCTTGGTCAGAAAAGATAGTGTTCTCTAAGAGGGTTACATGGATCGAAATATTTGGGGTTCCTATGCACTGCTGGAATTACGAAACGTTTAAAAGGGTTGCTGGCAAATGGGGCACTCTGCTGTCGATGGAGGAGAATTTGTCAGGAATAAAGAATTTTGAGAATATTGAGATGCTGATCTCAATCACACAATTAAAAAAGGTAGAAGAAGTAGTATTATTAGAGGTGGGAGACATTAAATTTTCGGTCAGTGTAAGAGAAAAAGGATGGTCAAAGGAATCTAAAAACATTTCTTCGAATATGGAAAGCCGATAGGAGGTGGCTGATGAAAGTGTGTCGAAATCAGAATCGGTGATTGGTCTGAAAATTGAGAATTCCCGGAAGGCAACCGAAACATCCTGGCGAAAATAATTATGGAAAAAGACATTGAAAATGAAAGAGTAGAAAGAGAATGTCAAAAAATGTTGGGAGAATTTAATGAAGGTGATCATGATGCTAGTAGCTCTGGAATTTTAGCGGGAGAAGATTTTGGAGTTAATAGAAGGGATCGGGTTAGGGAGGATGTAGTTGATATGGGTCTAACATTGGTTATGGGCTCAGGGGATCGGGCTAGGGAGGATGTTGTTAATATGGGTATGGATTTAGTTTTTGGCCCAAGTGGGAATTCAGATATGCAGTTGGTGGTAGAAGAATGAGTGGGCTCAATCAGAAAAAAAAGGGTAGCATTTGAGTGAAGTAAATATCCCGATAGCAGAACAGACATCTTCAAATAATTTAGAAGTTCCAGAAACAGGGGGTAGGGGCTTTTGTCAGGAGATTGACGAAGAATTTCAACAAATAATCCGAAGGAGAAGAAATATGAAGCATTTTAATAAAAAAAATTAGTTCTATGCGAGCAATTCAAGACGGGGTGCTGAATTCTAAAGAAAAACAAAAGAGGGATAGAATTTGGAAAAAAAGAAAAGGGCAGAGAAGAGTCTAGGAGCGAAGAAAAAATTGTGAATTTATCACTGTCGGACTCAGACATGAGCAATAGGGGGAAGGTAATTCTTAGGGAAGCAAAGCAGATCTGGGAAGTAGGGAAGAAATTGGGGTTAAGAGTTAGGAGAGATGAAAGAGATGTTATCGAGGATATTATGAGGCTTGAATATCAGTAGCAAAGGTGTCAAAGAAATCATAAAACTCCAATGCATCAACAGGTGTGTCTTTATTCTTGATATTTTCTGATTTTTGGATTTTTTGGTTGGGTGATATAAGAATTGCTTAATGGCATATTTAGGGGCTGGGTGTAGAAGTTAAAGTAGCAATGGTGAGTAGATTAGTTAGATTGCACAGGGCGACTGTATGTATGTATGCTTTTTACAGGAGACAAAGTTAGAGGAAGTATTAGGGGATTTAATTAGAAGATTTTGGGGTGTCAATAATTTTGATGTTAGGTTTGCAGTTGCAGTGGGTCGTTCGAGAGAGCTAATGGTTATACGATATTGTTCTGGGAGGTTATATGGTATGGTGTCAGGCCTCTGAGAGTGGAATTTCCAAGACCGTTTCGTTTAATCGTTAATAAGGGAGTTGAAAATGCTTGCCCTTTTTAAAGGAAGCTGTTAGCAGTAAGGTGTTGATGCTTGAGGGGGAGGATAGATTAATTTGGTTTCATGATGCAAGGGAGAGTTTTTAGTGAGGAATTTACTGAATTTTTTTAT
This sequence comes from Gossypium hirsutum, assembly GCF_007990345.1. Lineage (NCBI taxonomy): Eukaryota > Viridiplantae > Streptophyta > Magnoliopsida > Malvales > Malvaceae > Gossypium > Gossypium hirsutum. The sequence continues at coordinate 49,813,567 of NC_053424.1, forward strand.
CAAAGAAGGTGTGGTGATTTTCGTCTCACTTTTGACAAAATTTGGTAGTTGAAGGTGCCCCTAGAGCAAGAAATTTCTTATGGATGAGACTTTCTTCTAAGGAGTTTCTGATTCGAAAAGGCGTGCTATTTAGCCAAATGGGAAGTAGTTGTCCTTGTGCATCAGAGATCCGGTGAATGTGTGTCTGCAGCTTGCTGGTCGGTATGGCTAATAAGGAATGAGTTGGTGTTTGGAAGGAAATGGGCTAGAATGTCCATTTTGGTTTTTTCATTCAATGATGCGGGCTTTGATGTGGATTAGATCGGTATAAGAAGAATTAAGAGTGGATGAGAGATCATGGTGGATTTGTCCGTTTAGAAGTTGGCGATTGAATGGCAGGTTTTGGTGTCCTTAGAGTTTTTGGTTGGGTAAATTTAATGTATGTGGTGTGGAGTTTAAGGATGAAGTCGGGTGTGGAGGGGTGTTAAAAGACTCTGATGGGGTGGTAAGGGCATTGTTCTCAGGAACAGTTGCAGCGAAATAATCCTTTGCAGTTGAGGTGGGCACGATTATCATTGTTTTCGATGTGCTTTTTAGCGATAGGGTGGAAAAGTAAAAGCTTTCTAAGCATTGAGGTTAGATCCATTGAGGTGTTTAATTGGGTTGAGAACAATGGTGTTACACCGTGGCTGCTGCATACTTTTTTCACGGAAATGGAAAGTAGGAGGTGTAGAGTTGGTTATGTCTCTTTCTCGAAAACGGAAAAGCAAGTTAATATGATGGCCTTTGCACTGGCGTTTGTAGGTATGGAAAAATCTGACTTGTTTAAGGCATGGTGGTGAATTTTGGAGTGAGACTTATGTTCCTTATGGTGTGTGGTAAGCTATTATGTGGTTGTATCGGGTTTTTTCTACTGGAGTTGTTTTTTTGATTTGAGGAATGCTCAACTGGTGGGGTTTTCAAGGTTCTAGTGGGTGTTTGCATTCTGTTTTTGAGGTTTGTATGTTGGTTTCAGTTGAGTTCTAGTTTTTGTAATGAGGTGAGGGTCTCTGGTGTTGGGGTTTAAATTGCTCTAGTAGTATGTTAGCATTTCTTGCAAATGTTGAAAATTGTAATTCTTGACTGAGCGAAAAAAAAAGATGCAAAATGGACAAAAGGTAATGGAGGATGTTGTGCCAAAAGTTTCCTACAGGAACAAGTTAATGGGTTTGCAAAACTCAGTGGATCCTTTTCAAGCGTTAGAGGACTTTGAAGTACAAGAAGGCGATGTTAAAGCAGAAGTTATCGGTGGAATTCCATTGATTATTTTCTCTAAAAGAGTGTGTAAATTTATTGAAAGGAAAATGGCCAAGAAAGTAGTCATTAAACTTTTTAGGGAGAAAGATTACTTTCAATGCTATACTAAACATAATTACGATACTCTGTAAAACTAAAAGTCCTTTCCAATTGATGGAAAGATTACTTTCAATGCTATACTGAACATAATTATGATACTCTAAAAAACTAAAAGTCCTTTCCAATTGATGGACCTGGAAAATGACTACTATTATGTACAATTTAATGACGAGGAAGATTTTAAGAATGTGTTAACAAAAGGTCCCTGGGTGATTTTTGGACAATATTTAACAATAATGCCTTGGTCGCCAAACTTCTCGACAGCACAAGATAAGGTGGAATCTCAAGTGGTCTGGGTGTGGTTACATGGGCTATCAAAAGGGTATTATTCAACCTTTATCCTACAAGTGATTGGCCAAACAATTGGCCCAATGGTCAAAATAGATGATAATACGGAGAATGCAAGTAGGGGACGGTTTGTATGAATGGTTGCTTGCATAGATCTAAATAAGACATTACTTTCGAAGTTCAAAATCAATGGACAAACACAAAGGATAGATTATGAACCCTTACCTAATGTGTTTTTTGGTTGTGGGTCCCGAAGGATCAAGCACCAGAGTCGATGGAAGAAAACATCTATAATGCACTAGCGCTGGATAAACAGGATCTACAAAGGAGAGCTACATGCTCTGGACGCTTGTTAAACACCAATTGCAGCAGAAAGGAAGGGAAACAAATGCTAATAGAGGCGAGAATCAAGGAAAATCTATTGGTGGATCTAGATTTAATGTGCTAAACAAGAATCATGGAGGAGATGATATGGCTGAATCGGTTATGGAAAAGGAAAGAATAACTGAAAAAGATAAGGGAAAATAAAATAGGGGTAAAACGGGCTCAAAAAAATTGACAAGCCATAGGAAAAATGGAGTAAATTTAAAGGGTAAAGGATTGGTAGGCGTTAGTGGGCTAAAAGTGGGTCTTAAAGTTTTGAAACCCATTTTTAATGCTAGTGGGCTACAGTTAGGGAAAGGGCAAAAAGGCTTGGATGGTGGGTCAAATATGGGATTTGACCCATCATCGTACCCTTTTTATAAGACGATTGACCCCATTTTGATATAGAACTAGTGTTGGATGCCATTCGGAACACACCATTCTTCTTAAGTTTCCACTCAAAATGAACCATATCCGTCAACTCTACATAGTGCTGAAGTTCAACTATGTTAGTTATTTCTCTGTTTAATCTTTAAAAAAATCTTGCCATGGTAGCCTCTCAATCTTCAAAAACATTAGTTCGGATCATGGCTATCTCCACCTCCTTAAAGTAATCCTCCACGCTCTAATTACCTTGTGTACAATTTTGGAGTTTCTGAAACAAGTTTCACTGATTTTAGCTAAATCAAAACAATGGTTTTGAAACCACAATTTTGAGGTCAGAAAATTATTTTAATATTATTTTTGGTGTTTACAGAATGTGATTGTATATGTGTGAAAGTTTCTTCTTCTAATTTTTTCATTTAAGTGGTTAATTTGAGAAAAGGACTAAATCGCGTATAATGCAAAATATGCATTCTATTTGTTAAAGTGTTTTAATTGCTCTGAAATTTAAATGTGTAAATCCTTATGTGGTTATTTGACCTTTGGTTTTTGAGATGGACAAATATAGTCATCCATTAAGTGATTTTTAATGTTATAATATAAGGTTATTTTAGTAATTTGTACATTAATGATAATTAAAATAAAACAAAGTGAAAATGATGGCCATTTTTATCATCTTTTATGGCCGAATGAAGCAAGGGAGAAAGCTAAAATTGGGTTTTGATATTAGACAACTTGGTAGCTTGATTAGGTAAGGAATTTTTGCTCTGTTTTTTTATGGTTTCTATGTTTTTGTGATTGTTAGTTTGAGTACTAGCTAGCCCATGGCCTAATTTCTGAAATTGTTGATGATTTTTTGAAATGACATTGATGAATCCATGAGTTTTATGACATTTGATGATGAATTATGCAAGCTTAGTGTTTGAGATACATGTTTTGTAAGGTGATTTTTGACAAAATTGTCAATTAGGGATTAAATTGAGAAAAGTGTAAATTGAGGGGTTAAATTGTGAAATAAATGAAAAATATGGGCTGCTAGGACTTATAGAAAATTTGGCCAAGCATGGGTTTTGTCAAATTTTGTGAATTTTGTGTAATTATGAAATAGGGACTAAATTGAATAAATGTGTAACTTTAAGGGCTAAAGTGCAAAAATGCCCATATATGTGTTTGTAGATGAAATTGAATGTGTTGATGAATAAAAGAGTTAATTTTGAATGTATATAGATCAAGAACGAAAGAAATCATATTTAGATCGGGGGAAAACGAAAGTTATTGAATAGTCGACCTCGTCCGTTTATTCCGACTACGAGGTAAGTCATATGCAAATAAACGTCTTTACATTGAATTATATATGTGTTATTATGATTGAATTGCTATTAATGTTGAAAGAACAAGCAAGAATCAGCAAAGTTACAATATCCGAAAGTCCCGTACGAACCTTAAGAATAGTATAGAATACGAATGTCATGACATTAGGTTATCGAGTTGTAATTACATGTAAGACCATGTCTAGGAGATTGGCATTGGCATTGTATTGTGATTATGTGTAAGACCATGTCTAGGAGATTGGCATCGTATATTGATTCATGTAAGACCCTGTCTGGGACAGTGGCATTGATATGTGATAACATGTAAGACCATATCTAAGATATGGCATTGTACGAGCTTATGTGATTTTCGAGTATCCTTAATGATTTCGAGTGGTTCAATGGGAAAAGACAAGTCGAGAAAGAATGTGTTAACAAGTTAAATGACTCAGATTTTTTAAGCTAGCTCAGACATCGAGGATCATCGGGAACCATCATCACACTATCGACTACTTGTTGGTACTTTTAGAGCTTTGTATATATGGTATATGGCATGTATAGACTAGTGTCATCTTGGTATGTTTTGAGTTGTGATTATACCTATAAGATTTGGCTTGTAAATGTTGGAATATGGCCATTTAAGTTGGATTAAATTATATGTTTGATAAATGATATATGTAAGTGTCCTAAGTGTTGGCTTGTTTGGAATGGTTGTATGGATGCTTTTTTGGATAGTTACATGTTGTGGTATTATTGCTTGGAATTTGGTATATTTTGGTATGATTTGAGGATGATGAATTGATATGTTTAAGAAGCATGATCTAGTTGATGGAAGGGTATTATAAATGCATTTAGAAGTTATTTGAGTTCGATGATTTTGGTACAATGATTTGGTATGTTTTGAATATGAAATTTAGTGATTGTAATGGTTGTGGATAGTTGGCATGATTTGTGTAGGAAATTGCATGTTTTGAATACTTATATATGTGATGAAATGGTACCAAATTTGGTTACTTTGTGTGCTTGAGAGTAGGGTGGCAAATTGGCTTTACAAATGGCCTATTTTTGTCCACACAAGCAGAGACACAGGCGTGTGTCTCAATCGTCTGCAACACATGGTCATGTTACACGGTCGTATGTCCCCTGGGGTACACTTTCGAATTAAGTCAATATACCTTACAGTTTTGACATGGCCTAGACACACAGGTGTGTCTATTGGCCATGTGTGACATACAGGCTGGCACATAGGCGTGTGGTCGGCCGTGTGGCCAAGTCAGTAACCTCCTTAACTTTCCTACGGCCATGGTACACGGGCATGTCCTTGGCTGTGTGGTACAAGTCAGTATGTATGCCCTTTTTTCACACAGCTTGTGACACGGGTGTGTCTGGTAGCCATGTGAGGCACACAGCCTGTGACATGGGCGTGTCTGGTAGCCGTGTGAGGCACACGGCCTGTGACGCGGACGTGTCTGGTAGCCGTGTGAGGCACACGGCCTATTCACACCGGCATGTGACCCTTATATGTTTAAAAATTTTCTATGTTTCCCAAAGTTTACAAATGTTATCGGTTTAGTCCTGAACCTCTTCTAAGTATGTTTTAAGGTCTCGTAGAGCCTTATAAGGACAATGTAAATGATTTGAATGAGGTTTATATATGAATGCATAAATGAATACGTTATGTATGTGAATGATGTGTATTGATTGGTAATGCCTCGTAACCCTATTCTAGTGACGGATACGGGTTAGGGGTGTTACACGGGTCATTCTCCATTTCGTCTCCTATTCATGGTTAATTGACCCCACCATATAATAGCATAATCTGAAAATTCAATAGCTACGAGTTTTACCATTTTCAGTTCTAAATAGTTGTGACACACAGAAACTAATTCTATCTTCTTTTCACATTTCAAATAGGCTTCAGGACCGACTCTTCCTTGAAATGAAGGAATTCTACACCTCAATATTTCCAAGGTTCTCATCAATTTGCTACTGCCTCCTTGGCTCTTGATTTCTATGACCATACCTTGTCACACTTTATTCTAACGACTGATTAGTTTCCACTCAACTATTGTCATAGTAGTATAGGTGCTTGTTGCCGTTGAACATTAGGAACACTAGGTGAACAACCTCGTTGTGGTCGTCTCTCTAATTGATCAAGCCGCTCTTGGATGGGCTCCAATTGATTTTGCATTATTCGTTCCATCGCCCTCAACAATGCTTGATAAGCCAAGTTTGAAACTCCTTCACCTTCATTAGGATTATTCCGTTTAGGACTCCTCGACATGATATCTGTCAGTCACAAAATAACTTCAATTACAAGATGTTCCTCACACTTAGCAAACTTCACAAATTTCTCTCGTAAGGAAAAATTGTTTTTGTTCGCTCCATTCGTGTTTGGACTCAGTTTGGCTTCTTCTCGCACTTTCAATCTCACCATTCATGTCTTTTTCCACTCGAAGCTCTGGATTGAACTAATTAGGACTTTAACAAGGAATGCTTGCAAGAGTCAGTTTAAAATGTACGAATGGTATATGGTAAGATAGATTCAAATGGGTAAGCAAGGTTAAGGGTATTTTGGGTATATATATTTTTTAGAAAAACATTATGTTGACCAAAAGTTACAAAAATATAGAAAATGGATTAAAAATGGGTTTTATGAAAACTTCGAGTGTATGGGTAAAGGGTAATTTTTGTGATCAAAAAATTTTTGATAGTTTGAGCATTTTTCGAAAGGTGTAAAATATGCTCTAGAATATGACTCGAATAAAAATTTTCTTGAAGGGTTTCAAGACCATTTTTCCTTTTTGCTATTCATAAACTGTCTTTTGCTTCCCTTTCTTTTTTTTCCTCAAATTTTTTTAATCCAAGATCTTTAACATGATACTTGATTAGATTTTCATAGCTCTGATACCAAATTATGCGTGCTCGTATTCGTGAATTCGATTACAATTCACTGAAGTGCCCAATCTTCTAATTTTGTATCGTTTCTAAATAGTGTTAACAATGAAAATGAGAATAAAGAATATTTGTTCAATGGTTAGAACGGAAGTGATATTGGATGGATAACTTGCACAAATAAACACTTAGAAATGAACCAATTGATATCAAAGATTGTGACCCAATTTTTATAAAGTAAAGAAACGAACATGTTTAAAGAAGGAAAACTGTGACCCACTATTTAGAAAAATAGAAACCAACAGTATAGGGTTATAATGCCACAAGGTAAACCTTGATAAGTCCAGATAAGTTCTTTCAAGACCAAAGAGATAGAATTCTCACAAAATAAAAATAAAAATGTTCATTCGCCAATAATGTCATTTTACAAGTTATTTATAGGCCCTAATATGACTACTCAAATTTCTATATAAGACCTTTCAAATTCGACATTTACTAGTTGTTACTACAAGCATTTAAATTCAGTTTAACTCATGTAGGCAACCAATAAGCCATGTTTTTTCACTTGATTCATGTATAGTTGAAAAGGCATGTCTTCTTACTTGATGAAATAATGTTCCCTTAATGTGCTATCTAGTGTCTTTTTATCTCCTTTAAAACTGAATATCGAAAGACTTGTGCAAAAACCTCTTAAATGGTGTCATAATGAGTTTTAAAGGCTCCAAAACATATCAAATTTGAGTAGTCTTCCTTAGTCCACTTGAACAGCCACCATAATGAGCTTTGAAGGCTTGAAAATCGTCCAAACTTGAAGAGTCATTAGTCTTATGAATAGTCACCTACAAGATAAATAATAATCATTAAACAATTACTAAAGACACACATAAAAATCAGCATACTAAACACTCATACACAGGAATTTATTAATGAACATGCAACTCAAACCCAAACTTTTTTAACATATGAGATGCTTTAATACATAACTTAATTAATATGCAGAACACATAATGCAAGTATTAAAAGATGCATATATATAATGCAGTACATTAATTAAAGATGCATATAATAAACAAGACATAATTAAAAGTTGTAAGATTAATTAAACTAAACAAACAACCACATGCAAAACATTGTATAGACTTAGGACGTTATCTTGGGTCCAATAAGGGTTGGACTTCTCATGTTTGGCCCAAACTTGCTGAATCATGCCCATCATCGCCTCTTTAAGCTTATTGGATCTTGCCCTAGTCATAGGTTCAATAGGAATTTCAATTGGATTCTCTCTCGAATTCTCCTCATCTTTCAGCGCAAATGGTATAGACATGGATAGCTTGGTATTTGGCCCATTCGAGATTACATCAGAAATTCCCATGCATGTATCATCCCCTCCCTCTTCAAAACAATTTGTCCTCAAATCGTCACCTACATCATAAGAAGACAAATCAAATACATTAAACCTAGCACTTATGTTAAACTCACCTGAAAGGTCTAGCTTATAAAAGTTGTCGTTAATTCTCTCCATAACTTGGAAAGGACCGTCTCCTCTCGGAAAGAGCTTTGATCACCATTGGGCTAGGAATCGTTCCTTACGCATGTGCACCCAAACCTAATATCCAGGTTTGAGCAGAACTTTCTTGCAGCCCTTGTTTTCTTTTGACTCAAATTGTCTAGTTCTCTTCTCGATATTTTCCCTACCTTTTTATGTAATTCCTTAACAATTTCAGCCTTCTTTTTACCATCTAAGTTAACAATCTTATTAGAAGGAAATGGCATTAAATCTAAAGGTGTAAGAGGGTTAAAACCATATACAATCTCAAATGGTGAAAACTTTATAGCAGAATGACCAGTGCGATTATAAGCAAACTCGACATGGGGTAAGCAATCTTCCCACATTTTCAAATTCCTTTGTGTGGTCACTAGTAACAATGTAGACAAAGTTTAATTAACTAATTCAGTTTGCTCGTCCATTTATGGATGGAAAGTAGTTGAAAACATTAGCTTTGTGCCTAGCTTGCTCCACAAAGTCTTCTAAAACTAACTAAAAAATTTAGAATCATGATCTGAAACTATACTCCTTAGAATACCATGCAATCGAACCACCTCCCCGAAAAGTAAATTAGCTACTTGGATAGCATGGTTAGTTTTTTGGCAAGGTACAAAATGTGTCATTTTAATAAATCTATCAACCACCTCAAAAATAGAATCTTTACCATTTTTCGACCTAGGCCTAAAACAAAGTCCATTGATAGATCAACCTAAAGTTTCCTAGGTATGGGTAATGGTGTATACAAACCATAAGCTTTAAGTCTAGCCTTAGCCTTTTTGCACATGATACACCTTTCACAAATTCTTTCAACATCCCGCCTCATGTGTGGCCAAAAGAAATACTCTTGTGGCACGTCTAAACTCTTGATCACACCAAAATGGCCCATAAGTCCTCTTCCATGTGCTTCATTCACAAAAAAAATCATGAATAGATCCCTGAGGAATGTAACACCCCTAACCCGTATCCGTCACCGGAATAGGGTTATGAGGTAGTATCTAACAAAACACAACTTGAAATTTACATGCTTTTCATTTCATACTTAATATATACTCAAGCCAATCAGTTTTAAAACCTTATAGCTAACATAATCTCTTTACAATTCATTTCATATCATATAACGAACATATATGTAATCACATAATTTATAAGAAAAATATATCAATTATATCATTTTACCACATAAGCATGTGCGCATATCCAAGCTAATATAGTTATTTCATTCCATTATTTCATACATGAATCATACTAATCAAACAATCAAAACACATCTCATTTTGACCATATCATAATCGGCACAATATGCATTTTCATTTCTATGATTAAGTTGGCTATCTTCCAATGCTTTAGCCGAATATAAACTTGTTAAATACATATGCTTATTCAATGTCCATTTCATTACTCAACCATATCACACACATGTAACATTGCATAGAATAAATTCCATACATCAACCATAATTTGCACTACATGTCAAGCACTTCACAAGTTTATATATATACAAAATTTAACCAAACTCTCAAATCAAAAACAACATATCAATAAAACATATAATTATAAACATGGTCAAAGTGCATAAAATTGAATACTAATCATAGCCATTTATGAATGAACATTAATTTCTTAATTAATCTATTGCCGAATTACTAAGTTATTTACATCTGTGACCTATTCATACACTACATAATCAATTACATGGCAAAACTAAATAAAACATGTTTCACATATTTGTACATAGCATGGCCAAATCACCAATCAAATATATCCATTACCTGAATTCAACATTTAGCCTAATCCACTCGTCAACCAAGTTAAACCATTACTATCAAATACAAACATAACCGAATCAACCAAACACACATCCAAAATCACCAACCATTTTCAATGCATTCAACACATATAAACTTGACTAAAATTTCATATACTCACATAACATATTAGCCATTTTCGCATGGCTTAACATATACACAACTTTAATCTTAACCAAATATAATCTAGCCTATACATGTCATAGGTTCATGTTCAAACTTATAAAGTACCAAAAACAGTCGATAGTGTGATAAACTTCGCTCACCATCCCCGAGCTCGTAACTTGACTCCAAAATCTATAAAACAGAGCAAACATACTCACACAGTAAGTTATCTTAGCTTAGTAAGTCATAAGCAAATTAACAACTTAATAACATTTATAATTCAAGAAACAAAATCGAATCATGCTATCATATTCATATACATTTTCAAACTTGCAAAAATTTAAATAGATTGAATACACATGTAGTTAATAACATAATTCTTTTTCACTTTTAAGATCACATATATACCCTTGGCTGAATATATTCATTCATATATGAATGCACAAAAATTACAATTACAAGGTCACATATACTTAACATTTGGCCAATTATAGATTTTCATAGATGCATATCATTTCATTTGCATCATCAATACATCATTAGATCGAATGTATACTTTCACATATGCATACATATAGTTCACATTAACATGTAACATTTGTATCATCAATTCAAACATCCAACTTACCATAATTTCATAACTTAGTATGAATACATACCTAAGCCTTTTAACTCGATTTTTCATTCGGTCTTAACTTATTATTGCCCATTGAACCATTCAGAATTGAATAGGATACTCGGATAATCACACATATTGTACAATACCAACGTCCTAGACAAGGTCTTACATGTAATCACATATCGATGCCACTATCCCAGACAGGGTCTTACACGAGAACACATACCGATGCCAACGTCCAATACGTAGTCTTACACAAGAATACATATTGAAAATCCTATGTCATGACATATATATCCTAGCTATTCCTACGGTTCATACGGGGCTTTCGGACATCGTAACTCGATTGAATCGAATTCGTAAGCATAGTTGTCAAGCATATACACATTCGGCTACCACATATATACTTTCACATAATTCATTTCAGCATATATAATTTGTATTTATTTAAAATTTACAACATTTATTTGCTTATAAACTTACCTCGGATAATGATAATCGAAATGAAACGAGTATTCAACAACTTTGGTTTTCCCCCGATCCAAATTTGATTTCTTTAATTCTTGATCTAAACATATTCAAATTAAACTCATTCAAACAGAGTTCCATTCAATTTAGTCCAAAAACACATAAATGGACAAATTACCATTTTGCCCCTAATATTTTATACTTTTTACAATTTAGTCCAAATTACACAAAACACAAAACATGCAAAATTTGTACACACCATGCTTAGGCCAAATCTTCCTTATGCTCATACAAGTCCATACATTTCATTTATTTCACATTTTAGTCCTTCAATTTATTATTTTTGCAATTTAGCACTAATTACTAAAATTCATCAAAAATTCCAATATAAAACATATTAATCCAGAACATATCTTTCTTAATTCATCGACTAACATCACAAAGCTCAATTATTTGTCAATGGCATAACTCAAAATATTCATCAAAATCAAAAATTCAAGCATGGACTTTGTACATTGCACTGCAACGATCTCAAAACGTAAAAATTATCAAAAACCAAACTAGTTACATACCTTAATCAAGCTTCAACAATGGTCGAATACCCTAAAGCTTTATTTATTTTCTTTCTTTTGATATTTAGGTCATATGAAAAAGATAAATGCATGATATATTTTATTATATGTTTTATTATAATAACATATTTACCATTTTACAAATTTAACCTTTAAACTAAAATATAAAACCATTATAATTCATGTCTTAAACCGTCCATCACTTTAAAAATGGTAATATTTCATTATAAATACCTGAAATTAAAAATACAACAACAATTCAGCCCTTTCACATTTAACCATCAAATTTTTATTTTACGCGATTAAGCCCTTTTTATTAAATCGGCACTCAAATGACAAAATTAAAACACGAAAATTTCACAAATATAAATTCAGACATAGCAAACACAGAAAATAATTTTTAAATATTTTTCTTACTCAGATTTGTGGTCCCAAAACCACCATTCCAAATAGGGTCTAAATCGGGCCGTTACAACTCTCCCCCTTAAGATTTTCGTCCCCGAAAATCTTACCAGTGAATAGGTTCGAATAACGTTCTTTCATTGCATCTTCTGGATCCTATGTTGCCTCTTCAACTCCATGTTTATGCCACACTACTTTCACTAGGGGAAGTTTCTTATTTCACAATTTTTTAACTTTGCAAGCCAGAATACAAATCGCTTCTGCCTCATATGTCATATCAGATTTAACCTCGATCTCTGACGGATTAATCACATGTGAGGGATCAAATTGATATATACGAAGAATCGAAACATGGAATACATTATGAATCTTTTCTAACTCAAGTGGCAACAATAGTCTATTCGCAACCGGCCCGATACACTCAATAATCTCATACGACCCAATAAATCTCGGACTCAATTTGCCTTTACGACCGAATCTGGGTATTTTTTTCCACAGTGAGACTTTCAAAAATACTTTTTCCTCGATCTGAAACTCTATATCTTTTCATTTCAAGCCAGCATACGATTTCTAAAGATTTGACGCTGTTTTTAGACTTTCACGAATCACTTTCACTTTCTGTTCAGTCTCTCCAATCAAACCAACCCCGTGTAACTTATTTTCACTAAGCTCAATCCAATACAATGGTGTACGACATTTACGACTGTACAAAGCTTTGTAAGGTGCCATTTTGACACTCGATTGAAAACTGTTATTGTATGTAAATTCAATCAGAGATAAGTATCGTTCTCACGTATCTTCAAACTCGAGAATGCAACATCTCAACATATCCTCAAGTATCTTAATGATTCGTTCGGACTGACCATCTGTCTGCAGATGAAAAGCAGTGCTGAAATGTAATTTCGTACCTAGTGTGTCTTGCAGTTTCTTCCAAAACCGTGATGTAAACCTCGGACCTCTATCTGAAACGATAGAAATAGGTACTCCGTGCAATCTCACAATTTGAGAAACATACAATTTAGCTAGCTTATCAAGCGAGTAATCTGTGCGAACCGGAGCAAAATGAGCTGATTTAGTCAATCTATCCACAATAACCCAGATTGCATATTTCTTGCTCAACGTCAAAGGTAAACCAGATACAAAATCCATCGGGACTCTGTCCCATTCCCACTCAGGTATCATGATCGGCTGAAGCAATCCAGAAGGTATCTGATGCTCAGCTTTTACTTGCTGACAGACTAAACATTTCGAAACAAAGTCAGAAATGTCTCGTTTCATACCATGCCACTAGTAAAGTTGTTTCAGATCATTATACATTTTCGTACTACCCAAGTGAACAGATAATCGACTATTATGAGTTTCGTTCAAAATCATCTAAATCAATTTTGGATTTCTTGGAACACATATTCGATTTTTGAACCTCAGAGAACCCTCAGCATCAACTCGAAATTCTAAATCAACATTCGAATCACATTGGCCCCCCTTTGCTAACAAGTAATTATCAACTTACTGAGCATTACAAATCTGTTGAATATATAACGGTCTTGCTTTTAACTCAGCTATAATCGAACCCTCATTAGTCATAGCCATATGTACATTCATTGCAGGCAAAGAAAATAGTGATTTTGGCTTAAAGCATCAGCAACAACATTAGCCTTTCCCGGATGGTAATCAATCACAAGTTTGTAATCTTTTAGCAACACTAACCATCGTCGCTGTCTGAAATTCAAATCTTTCTGAGTCATCAAAAACTTCAAACTTTTATGATCAGTATAAACGTGACATTTCTCATCGAACTGATAGTGACGCCATATTTTCAATGCAAACACAATAGTTGTCAATTCCAGGTCGTGTGTCGAATAGTTCTTTTCATGCGATTTTAACTGTCTCGAGGCATAAGCTATGACTTTGTCTTCCTATATTAACACACAACCCAAACCATTTAAAGATGCATCACTATAGATAACAAATTCTTTACCCAATTCTAGCTGAACTAGCACTAGAGCTTCGGTCAAAAGGGCTTTCAACTGATCAAAACTTTTCTGGCACTTTTCTGACCACTCAAACTTAATATCTTTCTATAGTCGCTTCGTCATCGGGGTTGCAATCATAGAGAAACCTTTCACGAATCGTCTATAGTAACCAGCAAGACCTAGAAAACTTCAGACTTTAGATACATTTCTCGAAGGTTTCTAATTATGGATAGCTGAAATTTTACACGGATCAACCTGAATACCCGATGCTGATACAACATGTCCCAGAAAATTGACTTAACGTAACCAAAACTCACATTTATTGAACTTTGCATACAACTATTTATCTCGCAAAGTCTGTAACACAAGTCTCAGATATTCGGCATGCTCGGTTTCGTCATGGGAATAGATCAAAATGTCATCTATGAACACAACCACAAATCGATCCAAATACAGTCTGAAGATCTGATTCATCAAATCCATAAAAATAGAAGGTGCATTAGTGAGTCCGAAAGGCATAAAAAAAACTCAGTGTCCGTACCTCGTTTGGAAAGTAATTTTCGGCACATCAGAGTCTTTAACTCTCAATTGATAGTAGTCTGATCTCAAATCTATTATTGAAAACATTGTAGCCCCTTTCAGCTGATCGAATATGTCATCAATCCATGGCAACGGATATTTATTCTTTATAGTCACCTTATTGAGCTGTCTATAGTCGATACATATTCTCATAGTTCCGTCTTTCTTTTTCACAAATAAAACTGGTGCACCCCAGGGAGAGAAACTTGGTTGCGCGAAATCTCTATCTGTCAACTCTTGCAATTGATCTTTCAATTCTTTTAATTCAGTAGGTTTCATTCTGTATGGAGCTATCGATATCAAATTCGTCCCCAGCACTAATTCAATACCAAACTCTACTTCTCAGATAGGTGGCAAACCCAGCAATTCTTCAAGAAACACATCTGAATACTCGCACACAACTGGTACTGATTCAATCTTTCTTTCGGTCACTTTACTATCAAGAACATACGCAAAGTAAGCTTTACAACCTTTTCTCACACACTTCTGAGCTAACATTGAAGATATCACTGCCGGTAAACCATTCAGATCATTAGATTCAATCCAAATAATCTCATTATTCTGGCACCATAAATCAATAGTCTATCTTTTGCAGTTTACAACAACATCATGCAAAGTCAACCAATCCATACCCAGAATTATGTCGAACTTGTCAAATGGCAACAACATCAAATCAGCCAGAAAACACAAATCTCTAATCATCAAAGAACAGTTCTTACACACTTTGTTAACCAGAACATACCAGCCCAAGGGGTTCGATACTCTAATCACAAACTCAGTAGACTCAACAGGCAAAGTCTTACTGAATACTAAGGTCTCACACACATAAGAATGAGTCAAACCAGGATCAATCAATGCAATTACAGTAGTAACATAGAGAGTGAATGTACAAGTAATAACATCGGGGAATGAAGCCTCCTCACGAGCGCGAATGGCATAAGCTCTGGCAGGTGCACGAGCCTCAAATTGAACTGTGGTGTCTTTAGTTCCTCTCTAACTGCTACTCACATTACCTATATTTCTGGGTGGCCTACCTCGAGCTGACATGTTACTTGGTCTCGCATTCTGTATTGTGCTTTGTTTAGCTAACTCAGGGTATTCACGAATGAAATGATCCATCGCTTTACATTTAAAACAGGCTCGATCAAGCAATCTACAACTATCGGGATGTCATTTACCATAATGTTTGCACTCTGGTTGATTTGATCTAACGTTACCAACATTAGCTGCTGAGGTAGCTTTTGAACTCACAGATGGTCTATCCCGATCATGTCTAGAATAACCTGCGGTAGCTTTTGAACCACCTTAATCATCTTGAAATCTCTTTGATGCCGACTGGAATGACTTACTCGATTGTCTCTTACGTGAATCTCTAGCTTCAAAGTTAGCTTTTCTTTTCTCTTTCCCGAGCTCTTCGGCTTTGCATGCTCGCTCAACTAGTACCACGAAATCTTTTATTTCAAGCATGTCAACTAGCAGTTTACTATCTTTGTTCAACCTGTCTTCAAATCTTTTACACATTATAGCTTCGGTCGAAACACACTCTCGGGCATATTGATTGAGTCTCACGAATTTCTATTCATATTCTGTCACAGTCATGCGACCCTGATTCAACTCCAGAAATTCTTTGCATTTCTAGTCGATAAATCTCTAGCTGATGTATTTATTCCGAAATTCAGTCTGAAAGAACTCCCAGGTCACCCATTCTTTTGGAACCATGGATACTAGTGTATTCCACTAGTGATATACGGTGTCTCATAGCAAGGATATAACACATTTTAAAAACTCATCAGGGGTACAAGATAGCTCATTAAACACACGGATAGTATTCTCAAGAAAAATTTAGCTCGCTCAACATCATCATCATCAGTGGCTCTGAATTCTTTAGGCCTGTGTTTTTTGATTTTATCAACAGAGGACTTATGTAATCTCAACGGATTAATCACTTGAGGTATAATAGGTATCGGAGGAGGATTAGTCGGGGGTGGAGGTTGTTGTGCAGACAGATTTTTCTGGATATACTGAGTAAACCAGTCATTCATCATTTGGTAAAAGGCTTGTTTAGCCTCTCCCTCTTGGTTACTCGAAGTCAGTCGAGAATCAATCGGCGCTGTCCCTTGCATGGGAGCAGGCACTATACTCTTGACATCATCAGCTACAACTCAATCAAGATCCATTTACTATATAAAAACACATTTTCAAAAGTCAGGAGTCATCATACTATCACAGTATAAAATATAGCATGTATAGCTAGACTCAGACGCACTACGTTAGTCCTAGAATCTACTAAACTGTAGCTCTGATACCAATCAAATATAACACCCCTAACCCGTATCCATAGCCAGAATGGGGTTATGAGGTATTACCTGACAAAACACAACTTGAAATTTACATGCATTTCATTTCATACTTAATATATTATTCCCATCAAAGCACTCAAGCCAATCAATTTTAAAACCTTATAGCTAACATCATCTCTTTACAATTCATTTCATATCATATAACAAACATATATGTAATCACATAATTCATAAAGCAAAAATATATCAATTATATCATTTTACCACATTATCCAAGCTAAGATAGTAATTTCATTCCATTATTTCATACATGAATGAATCATACCAATCAAACAATCAAAACACATCTCATTTTGACCATATCATAATCACCACAATGTGCATTTTCATTTCTGTTGTTAAGTTGGTTAGCTTCCAATGCTTTAGCCGGATATAAACTTGTTAAATACATATGCTTATTCAATGTCCACTTTCATTACTCAACCATATCAGACACATGTAACATTTCATAGAATAAATTCCATACATCAACCATAATTTGCATTACATGTCAAGAACTTCACAAGTTTATATATATATATATATACATAATTCAACCAAACTCTCAAATCAAAAACAACATATCAATAAAACATATAATTATAAACATGGTCAAAATGCAAAAAACTGAATATTAATCATAGCCATTTATGAATGAATATTAACTTCTTAATTAATCTATTGCCGAATTACTAAGTCATTTACATCTGTGACCTATTCGTACACCACATAATCAATTACATGGAAAAACTAAATAAAACATGTTTCACATATTTGTACATAGCATGGCCGAATGATTAATCAAATATATCCATTACCTAAATTCAACATTTAGCTGAATACACTCATCAACCAAATTAAACCATTACTATCAAATACAAACATAACCGAATCAACCAAGCACACATCCAAAATCACCAACCATTTTCAATGCATTCAACACATATAAACTTGACTAAAGTTTCATATACTCACATAACATATTAGCCATTTTCGCATGGCTTAACATATACACAACTTCAAACTTAACCAAATATACTCTAGCCTATACATGCCATAGGTTCATGTTCAAACTTATAAAATATCGAAAACAGTCGATAATGTGATAAACTTCGCTCACAATCCCCGAGCTTGTAACTTGATTCCAAAATCTATAAAACAGAGCAAACATACTCACATAGTAAGCTATCTTAGCTTAGTAAGTCATAAGAAAATTAACAATTCAATAACATTTATAATTCAATACAACAAAATCGAATCATGCTATCATATTCATATACATTTTCAAACTTGCAAAAATTCATTTATCAAACATATAACTATGCATCAAATTTAAATAGATTGAATACACATGTAGTTAATAACGTAATTCTTTTTCACTTCTAAGATCACATATATCCCTTGGCCGAATATATTCATTCATATATGAATGTACATAAATTACAGTTACAAGGTCACATATACTTAACATTTGGCCAATTATAGATTTTCATATACGCATATACTTTCATTTGCATCATGAATACATCATTAGACCGAATGTATACTTTCACATATGCATACATATAGTTCACATTAACATGTAAATTTATATAATCAATTTAAACATCCAACTTACCATAATTTCATAACTTAGGATGAATACATAGTTGAGCCTTTTAACTCTATTTTTCATTCGGTCTTAACTTATTATTGCCCGTTGAACCATTCGAAATTCAATAGGATACTCGGATAATCACACATATTGTACAATGCCAACGTCCCAGACGTTGTCTTACATGTATTCACATATCGATGCCACTATCCCAAACAGGGTTTTAGACAAGAACACATATCGATGCCAATGTCTCAGACGTAGTCTTACACGAGAACACATATCAAAAATCCTATGTCATGACATATATATCCTAGCTATTCCTACGATTTATACAAGGCTTTCGAACATCATAACTCGGTTGAATCGAATTCGTAAGCATAGCTCTCAAGCATATACACATTCGACTACCACATATATACTTTCACATAATTAATTTAAGCATATATAACTCATATTTATTTAAAATTTACAATATCTATTTGCTTATAAACTTACCTCGAACAACGATAATTGGAACAAGATGACTATTCAACAACTTTGGTTTTCCCCCGATCCAAATCCGATTTCTTTAATTCTTGATCTAAAAATATTCCAATTAAACTCATTCAAACATAATTCCATTCAATTTAGTCCAAAAACACATAAATGGACCAATTACCATTTTTCCCCTAACATTTTACACTTTTTACAATTTGGTCCAAATTATACAAAACACAAAACATGCAAAATTTGCACACACCATGCTTAGGCCAAATCTTCCTTATGCTCATACAAGTCCATACATTTCATTTATTTCATATTTTAGTCCCTCAATTTATTATTTTTGCAATTTAGCCCTAATTACTCAAATTCATCAAAAATTCCAATACAAAATATATTAATCCAAAAATATCTTTCATAATTCATCAACTAACATCACAAAGCTCAATTATTCATCAATGGAGTAACTCAAAATATTCATCAAAATTAGAAATTCAAGCATGGGCTTTGTACATTACACTGCAACGATCCAAAAAACGTAAAAATTATCAAAAACCGAGCTAGTTACATACCTTAATCAAGCTTCAACAATGGCTGAATACCCTAAAGATTTATTTCTTTTCTTTCTTTTGATATTTCGGTCATATGAAAAAGATGAATGCATGATATATTTTATTATATGTTTTATTATAATAACATATTTACCATTTTACAAATTTAACCTTTAAATTAAAATATAAACTGTTATAATTCATGTCTTAAATCGTCCATCACTTTAACAGTGGTAATATTGCATTATAAATACCTTAAATTAAAAAGACAACAACAATTTGGCCCTTTCACATTTAACCATCAAATTTTCATTTTCCGCGATTAAGCCTTTTTTATTAAATCGACGCTCAAACGACGAAATTAAAACACGAAAATTTCACAGATATAAATTCACACATAGTAAACACAGAAAATAATTTTTAAATATTTTTCTGACTCAGATTCGTAGTCCTGAAACCACCGTTCCAAATAGGGTCTAAATCAGGCTGTTACAAGGAACACAAAGCCTGTTTTCTCTAAAAAGAAAACCATCATGTCTGAAAATTTTTCCAAAGGCTCCTTTTTCCCAAGCTTTATATGCACTCCCAAAATCAACAACAGAATCATATAATTCTTTAATATACTCAAATCCAAGCAATTTTGTATTCAAATTTGATAGCAGAGTATACCTATGTGACAACATTTTCTTTACCAAGTTTGTATTTGATGACATAAGGAAAAATTTCAAGGAATTCTACCCATTTCGCATGTGGTTTATTCAACTTATGTTGTCCCTTTAAATGTTTCAATAACTCATGATCAGCGTGAATAACGAATTCTTTCAACGAAAGGTAATGTTGCCATGTCTCCAAAGCTCGTGTTAAGGCATACATTTCTTTGTCATAAGTTAGGTAATTCAAAGTGGCTCTATTCAACTTTTCGTTGAAGTACCACGGGACATCCTTCTTGCATCAATACTATGCCAATGCCTAAACTTGAAGCATCGCACTCAACTTCAAAGGTTTTAGTACAGTCAGGTAAAGCTAATAATGGAGCATTGGTAAGTTGTTCTTTAATCAAATTAAAAGACTTTTCTTGCTCATCACCCTAATAGAAATTCAGATTCTTTTTAATGATTCCTGTTAAAGGTGCAACCAATGTACTAAAATTCTTAAAAAACCTTTAATAGAAGGTAGCTAATCCATGAAAGCTTCTAACTTGACTTACACTTGTTGGTCTTGGCCAATCGTGAATAGCACTCACCTTGTCTTGATCAACTTCGAGACCTTTTGAAGTCACCATGAAACCTAAGAAAACAAGTTTTTTTGTACAAAATGAACATTTCTTAAGGTTAGCAAATAACTTCTCTTTGCGTAAAACCTCTAAAACTGATCCTATGTGTTGAACATGTTCATTTAAGTTTTGACCATAAATCAAGATATCGTCAAAGTAAACAAAATAGAATTTACCAATGAAATGTCGCAATACATGATTTATCAACCTCATAAAAATGCTTGGTGATTTAGTTAAGCCAAATGGCATGGATAACCACTCATACAAACCATGTTTTATTTTGAAGGTTGTCTTCCACTCGTCACCTTCTCGCATTCGAATTTGGTGGTATTCACTCTTTAAATCAATTTTAGAGAAAACGAGTAAACCACTCAACTCATCCAACATGTCATCGAGCTGGGGTATCAAATGCCTATACTTAATAGTTATCCTATTGATAGCTCAGCAATCGACATACTTACGTTACGTACCATCTTTCTTTGAAACCAAAAGCACGGTTACAACACAGGGACTTAAACTCTCATGAACATAACCTTTCTCCAGTAATGCTTCAGCTTGCCTTTGTAGCTCCTTATTTTCTTCGGGATTGCTTTGATATGCCAGTTGATTCTATATGGTGGCATCGGGGACAGAGTCAATTTGGTGCTCAGTACCTCTAATGGATGGTAATCCGTTCATCACATCTTCAAGGAAGATATTTTGAAATTTTTGTAACAACGAAACAATAGAATATGGAAAAGTCTCATTGAGTTCATTTGTGTTAAATAAAGCTTCCTTGTACACAAGTACAAGTAGTGGATTACTAAGAACTAAAGTTCTCCTAATTTCTCTCTCATTAGCATAAAAGCTCACTTTTTTAGGCTCTCTATTCTTTTCTCATATTTTTTTTATTTTACCTTAGACTTTTTTATTTTTTATTCTCTTTTCTTTTTCTTTTGCTTTTGATTTTTCACTCTATTCTTTTAAGCGAATTTGATCCTCGTATACTTTCTTTAGTGTCATTAGGGCTAAGGTAATAGCTTTTTCATTATGCTTGAATGAATAGTAGTTGGTGTAGCCATCATGCAGCACTCGTCGATCATATTACTAAGGCCTCCCTAGTAAAAGATGTCTGTCATGCATGGAAACAACATCACAGTGCACTTCGTCGTTATACTTGCTAATGGAAAATGGGACTACAACTTGCTTGGTAACTTGACCTTCCCACCATCATTCAACCATTGCAACTTATATGGCTGAGGGTGCTTAAGTGTTGGCAAACCAAGTTTTTCCACCAGAGCATTACTTGCAACATTAGTACAACTTCCACCATCAATGATTACACTAAATACTTTACCTTGAATATGGCACTGGGTGTGAAATATGTTTTCTTGTTGCTGTTTATCATCTGAGGCATGAATGTTCACACTCCTCTTCACCACAAGTTCACCATCTACGGGATATTCCATGTAACATCCCGAAATAGAGTCTAGTCAGAACAGTGGTTTTGAGACCAAAAATATAAAATAAAAATAATTATTTTATGATTATTTGATGATCCATGATATGATTGCATGTTTGTGTGAAATATTCATGAAGAAATTCTATGCCTAAGATGTCCAATTTGACTTTAGGGATTAAATTGAATAAATTAAAAAACTTGTGTTCTAGAAGTTTCAAGCGTGAAATTGCATTAGATTATTAATTAGAGGTCTTTAAATAGCAATTTGACCAGGTTCTAAAATTTTGGACAAAAATGGGCATGAATAGGAAAATTTTGAAAGAAATGCCTTAAAGGCATTTTGGTCATTTGGTTAATAAAAGAATAAAAAGGGAAAAATCAAGAAAAATGATGTCCATCTTCTCTAAGGGTGCCAAAATTTAGGGGGTCTCCACAGCTAGGGCTTTCAACATTTCAAGCTTGATTGTAAGTGCTCCCTAGCCCCGTTTTTAATGTTCTTTACATTTTTTAAGTTGTCATCAATCAATCTAGCTATTTCTACCATTCTTTTGAGCTAGGGTTCATATTCAAAAACCTGCCCATGTGTGAGATGCATGTATTTTGGTGTTTAATGGAGGAATATGAATGTTTGATGTGTGATAAACATCTTTTACTAAGTGAATTTTTAGTGAAAACACCTAAAAAGGACTTATTTGTAAAAGATAAAGAAATGGGTAGTAGAAATGTGGTTTAATGAGAAATATGGGCTGATATGAGTTAGAATATGAATCGGCTAGGCTTGGGTAACAAAGAAAATGCATGCATTTTATTTTACGAGCCTAAGAACTAAAATGTAAATAAGTGAAAAGTTAGGGGTTAAAAGGTAATTTTACCAAAGTATGTGTTTTGGGTCGATATGAGCAATGTGTGTATTGAACAAGTTAAATTTGGCATTATAGATTAAGAAAAACCTGATTCGAGTCTTGATTGGGGGAAAATAAAGTTATTGAGGATAAAGCTTTTTTCTATCATTTTGTACTGAGGTAAGTTTATTTGCAAATAATGCAACATGTACCATTCTTTAAATGCTTTAATATTTCATGTATGGTAAGTACATACATATTTAATGTGATGTTGTATCATGTGTTTATTACTTAGATTTTATCATGAATTATGCTTTGATTATTCAATGAAATGTGATTGGCGCTACGAGTCTTGAAATTGATGTTACTAGCAAGTTCGATAGAAATGTTGTATCGAAGAATCCCATTTGAACCTTAGGATAGTTTAGGATACAAGTAACATGTCACTAGAAACTATGTGATCTAAGCTCATGAATTGTGGTCTGAGGTTCATGATATATGTTACACATGTTTTGGCGTTCTGGGTACTACTCTTGTATGTTCTACCGGTGGCTGGGTAGTCCGACATGTGTTGTGGATACCTGACAGCTTGTGTGAGCAGCCATGTAGCAACATCGTGACTGATAGCTTGTGTGAGCAATAGTGTAGCAACATCTTGACCGATAGCTTGTGTGAGCAAACCCGTGAGTAGCTTGAAAGCGAGCAACATGTGATATGTGATATGTGATATGAGGTAGCGTTGGCTACATATGAGGCACTTAGGTACGAGATTTTGATGTATCCAATGGTATTCCAAGTGTTCAACGGGTAGTTCTAAGAGAAGTTAATGGGTAATCTTGATGAATACGTCAAAGACAAGAAAGTAAGTTATTATGTGCAAGTGGGCATAGGTATGTACATTGAACTAATGAGAATGACATGAGATATGATGAACTTGTGGTAAGAATATGTATGTATATATATGAAGAATAAGTTTAAAAGATTGATAAAATGCAAGATTATGTTCATTATGTTAAATGTATGATTAATGCTTGTTTAAGTTGCATTTTATTTGCATGTGAGCTTACTAAACTTTAATACTTACCACATTTCCTTTTCATTTCTTATAGTGTCGCCAAGCTAGCTCGGGGATCAGAAGATGTCGTAGACTCGATCACACTAGGGTATATTTAGTCTTATTATTTTAAGTATGACATGTATAGGGACTTGGTCTTTTTTGTTATATGTCATATTGATTAGCCAAATGTGTTGCCTCATGAAGGTATTATGATTATTTTGTATATGGCCATAAGAGGTGGCTCATATTGATTATTTGCGTTGTAACCTTAATTATTTGTGCATGCTTACAAATGTGTTATGCTTGATGTGGTTGCTTGATGGATGTGTGGTGAAGTGTGATTTACATGTTCTATGTATGTGTTTGATGAGGCTCATGATTGTTTATGTTAATGAGTGTGATGGATAGTATGTTTGATTAATGTATGAAATATGATCAATGGGTATGACAATAATTGAGGTATAATGATGAATAGACATGAAATTGATGTGGAATTCCATATGAAAGCCTAATGGTTTAAGTATGTGATATGTTGGCACTACCAAGTCATAAATTAACCAAGTATGTAAATGCTTGAGTAACCAAATGTGCCATGATGTATGCCATGAAGTGAGTCTAAGTGTGTGAGTGCTTAAGGGTGGCAAATGGCTTGGAAAATAGCCTAGAAATTGTCCACATGGTTAGACACACGGGCATCTGTCTTGGCCGTGTATGACACACGGTCTACCCCATGGGCGTGTGATCCGACCGTGTGTCCCTTACACCCTAATTATGCAAAATAGAATGCCTAGTAGTAAACACACGTGTAGAGACACGGTCGTGTGTCTCAGCCGTGTGAAGGACACGGCCTTAGGACATGGGCGTCTGCTCAGGTCGTGTGAAGCCTGCACTTAATTTTTGGAATTTAATTCGCTACACAGCCTAAGCACACGAGCGTGTGACTTGGTCGTGTAACCTTATTTTGTTGATGACATCATAGTCAGAGAGTTAAACGGGCTGAGAACACGGGCTGTCCCAGGCCACACGGCCTATTCACACGGGTGTGTGACTCTTCGAAACAAGGAAATTTTCTAAGTCTCCCTATTATTATTTTTTAAAGTTCTTGGTTTAGGCCCGAACCGCTTCCAAAGTATGTTTTGGGCCTCATAGGCCCATATAAGGGACAATATGCTTGTAAATGAAAAGTTTTAAATTTGGACAAAAATTCATGTCTCAATTTTGTATTTTTGAGTGAGTTTAAATCCGGTAATGCCTCAAACCCTGTCCCGGTGTCAGATACGGGTAAGGGGTGTTACATTCCACCTCACTTGCATCATCAAATTGCAGTATTGGTTCACCATTAGATTCAGATTTGGTCTCAATTTCTCCAATGTCTCTAAGGACCATCACACTTCGATCGGGACATTGACTAACAGTATGTCCATGCCCCAAACACTTGAAGCACTTGACATCTCACAAACAACCTTGTTGCATTTATGTTTTTCCTTTGTTTGCAATATCACTTGGCTTATAGAATTTAGGTGGCCCGAATTTATCTTATGCAAGCATGGTTGTATCTTTTTCATAAAATGTTTGGCCCCATTTTGAAATAGAATCAGTGTTGGATGCCACTCAGTACACACCTTTCTTCTTAAGTTTCTGCTCAACTTTTATGGCCAAATGAACCATATCCATCAACCCTACGTAGTGCTTGAGTTCAACTACATTAGCTATTTCTCAGTTTAATCCAGAAATAAACGTCACTATAGTAGCCTTTCAATCTTTATCAACATTGGCTCAAATCAAGGCTATCTCCATCTCTTTGAAGTAATCCTCCATGTTTCGATTACCTTGCGTAAGGTTTTGGAGTTTCTAAAACAAGTCTCAGTGGTAGTGGGTAGGAACAAATCTTTTTAACATGAGTTCCTTCATTTCAGCCCATGTTTCAACGGTTCATTCTCCATTTTGTCTCCTATTTGATAAACCGTAATTTATACATATTTTTACCCCATGCTTGGCATATTTATGAATGATTTCTCCTTGGTTTTAGTGAATTCGGTGCTCCTAATCATTTAATTTCATGTTTTATGCTCAGGAGAGCTTAAGATAGCAAAAGGAGCGAAAAACAGGCCAAAAATAGACAAACTAGGCTTAAATCAGTGTTTCACACGGCCTAGGCACTTCCACACGGGTGATCCACATGCCCGTGTGTGACACACGGGTAGACCACACACCCCTGTGTCATGGTCGTGCCAACTAAGAACCAACTCAGTATTGCACATGGCCTAAGCACCTTCACATGGGCATGGCATACGGCTGTGTCTCTGTCGAGCCCAGGCCTAGTTCTATTTGGAAAAGGGAACTTTTGAGGATTTTGGAAGCATTCTAAAGCCTATATAAATACCTAAAAGAGGATTAGAAGAGACATACAGAGTTGGAGGCAGAAAATACTCGCGAATAGCCATCAGAATCACCTTGGAGCCAAGATCTACATCAAGACTGAAGATTTCCATCCAATTTCCTAGAAGTTCTTTGGGTTTTCTTTATGTTTTGTTGTTTTCCAAACTTTGAGATGTTTTCCATTATTATTATGAACTAAGCTCCCTAAATACCTAAGGGAGATGAACCCTATGACGAATCTTATTATGCTTTGATTTATATGATAAATACTTGTTCTTATTCTTAATTATGAGTTTTAGTTCTTACTTTAATATCTCAGGATATTAATCTAGGTTTTTGATGTGCTTATTCAGTGGAGCAAAAGTCCCTATTTAAGAGTAGATCATTCATAATTAAGCGGAGTTGAATGTAATCCTAGAGATAGGATGACATAAATCTGCCAGATTAGAGTCAAATCTAATAAGAGAATCCATAGATCGAGTTAATGCGACAATAGAGGTTTTAATTAGAAAGAGATTTCAATTAATCGACCTAGAGTCAGATGTTTCTAGTCTCGAGAGAGATAGTATCATAAATTAGAGATTTCTACGGAATAAGTCAAGTGAATAAATCGTCTAAGTCAAAGGTAATAAGTGAAGTCTAGGTGGATTCTTTCTTGGGTATTGTCTTCTCAATTGGTTTTCCTAAAGTATTTTCCAACTTTCTCCTCTGTCGTAATCTTAGATAAATTAGAAAATTAGTTTAGTTTAAAAACACCCTTAAATTCTTAGGCTAGATAATAAAAAGAGAGTAACTACTAGTACTTTTAGTCCTCGTGGATACGATATTCCTGTCTCACCAACTATACTACTGTTCGATAGGTGCGCTTGCCTTAAGTCAATTTATTAGTTAGTTTCACGACCATCACTATTCATTGTTAATTGATCTCACCATATAATAGCATAATCTGAAAATTCAATAGTTGCGAGTTTTACTTTTTTAAGTTCTGAATAGTTGTGACCCTCAAAAACTAATTCTATCTTCTTTTCCCATTCCGAATAGGCTTCAATTTCGATTCCTTCTTAGAATGAAGGAATTTGCACCTTAATATTTCCAAGGTTGTCATCAATTTTCTCTCACCCATTTGGCTCTTGATTTCTACGACCATAACATCTCACACTTCGCTCTAATGACTGATTATTTTCCACTCCAGTATTGCCATAGTGGTTATCGTGGTAGTTTCATACAGGTGCTTGTTATCATTGAACATTAGGAACACGAGGTGAACGTGTAACGCCCCAATTTGGGACTAGAAGTATTGGGCCTATAGTATGGATCTGTAAGGGGGTTGTATATAAGCATTTAATTGTACAAGGAAATGGCACAATTAAATGTTTGCTCTAGTGGTTAATGGCCTTGAGAAGTGTTGGAGAAATCTTGGGTTCAAACTAGGCTTTAGCAAAAATTTTGGTAATAAGTGAATAAAACCCTAGGTGCTTGGATGAAGACCTTTTAAATTATTGTGGTAAATAAATGACACAAGGAAGCTTGTGCTCTAGTGGTTATGGCATCATTAAGGTTGCAAGGGAGCCTGGGTTCAAGTCTTGGCTCTTGCAATTTATTTTGGTTTTTCTTTTAAAGGAACATGGACTCTGGCCTATAGACCTTATATTTAATTAAGGATAAAATATGACACAGAAAGAGCCTGTGGTGGAGTGGCAAGGTGGTGTGTTGTGTAACTGTGAGGTCTAAGGTTCAAGTCTTGGGATGTGCAATGGAGTATTTATTTTGTTATTTAAGTTGAGGTGGAGTTGGATTGGAACTCTGTGGTTGAGGTGGTCATAAGAAAATAAAGAATTTTCCTAATGGTTGAAAGTAATCCCACATCGAGAAGCTAACATGGGAATTGGTGAGAAGCTGGCTTTAAATAGAGCGAACCAGATGAGTTGGTGAAAAAGAGAAAAAGGCGATTAAGACCCAATGCAGGATGTGCCAAGGTTGGTGATCATGGACTTCGATGCGTTCTCATAAACAGGTGTGTATTCATGCCCTTCTTTGTTAGAAATCGGCAAAAGCTGAAAGCCGCCACGAGCGTTCTCGTGTGCTGGGGCTGTTCTGGGCTTCGATGGGCCAAATGGGCACAATGGGCTCGTGGGCTCGCTTATGTAAATCTAACTGTTAGGTGGAAAGTAGTTGGGCCTGATGGGCCATATGAATGCGATTGGGCCTGATGGGCCATATGAATGTGATTGGGCCTAAAGGGGCCAAATGAATAAGTGTGGATCTGTTAGTGTTTAGTAAAGGGGTTGTGGACTTAGTTTTTGGTAACTACTCAAGCAGACATAAAACTTAAATAATTAATTAATCGCGACCGTGGACGAGTCATAAGGTTAAGGTGTGGCAATGGGTATATGCATGTTTAGGATTGGATCTAGGGAGAGCTAGGTACTTAAGCGGTCTTAATGACTCGCCTCCTCTTCTCTGGAATCCTACCTGGTGCATAGTATCTATTCACTTTAGCCAACGAGGACTTATTAACGGGCCGAGGTAAGTAATAAACCCATAACAAAGAGAAATTACTAAAATACCCGTGATTTGTAAAATTATCGAAATACCCCCGATTTGTAAAATTGTCGAAATACCCTCGATTGTGAAATTACTAAAATACCCTCAATTTGTAAAATTATCGAAATACCCTCGATTGTGAAATTACTGAAATACCCTCGATTTGTAAAATTATTGAAATACCCCCGATTCGTAAAATTACCAAAATACCCTCGATTGTGAAATTACTAAAATACCCTCAATTTGTAAAATTACCAAAATACCCTCGATTTGTGAAATTAACGAAACACCCTCGATTTGTAAAATTACCAAAACACCCCCAATTTGTAAAATTATCGAAATACCCTTGTAGTGTAAAATGACCCACATACCCCTGTAGGGTAAAATAACTATTTTCCCCTTGAGGGTAAATGACCGACTTAGACTTCAAATTTGACTGATTTGATTATGAATGTATGACTGCGTTTTAATTGACTTGACTGTGGTTGTATGGCTGATATGCTCTTAATATATGTTTAAAAGACTGTTACTGAGTATGGTCATCCTGCATACACATGTGATGATTGAGCATGACATACACGACATATTGCATGGATTGGGAATTATGGAATGGAGGAAGTATATGAGGATCACATGGTTGCTTGACGACCGTGGATCCATCGATGGCTATTAAGCCTAATATTTGATTAGCAGCTTACGGCAATGAAGGTAATACTGCAACCGGGATACCATTGATGTGTATTGGATGGGTGGGTCGATATTTATATCCCCACATGATGTGTACCGGGGGGCGGAGTTGGTGTGCAGCGGTTGGAATATTGGGGTGGGTTGCACAACATTGCATGTATGATATTATTATAATATAATTGCGATGTGGGCTTAGGCCCAACTGAGGCTAAGATGGGCTAGACCCAATTGATTCTGTTATGGGCTGTGACCCAAATGATATTGTAACAGGCTTTGGCCCACGTATGCTCTAAACTGGACTGTATTGTTACTGTAATGGGCTCCGGCTCAGACTGATTCTGAATTTTGTCTGTCTACTGACTGTTACTCTAGTAAGGGGATTACACACTGAATTTTCGTAAACTCACCCTGTTTATTAATTGTGCAGGTAATCCCCAGCGTTAGGTGGATCGGTGTCGTAGAGGGAGTCAGAAACGACCACACAACTGCACATGTTTTTCTATTTCGTTTATTTAGTTAAGCACTTTGGTTTTTGTTTTGGGTTGTATTAAGGCCTCTTTATTTTCTTAACTTTTTATTTGGGAAATTTATTTAGTATGCTTAATATCTGTTAGAAGTAGGGCACAATTTTCCAAAACAACAACTAGTTTTCAAAATATCATGTTTCCGCAACTGTTTAAAAGTAAGCTTCCGTAGCAAGTAAGGTTTTAAGAGAATTAACGTTTCACAAGTTTTAAAATGGCTAGAGGTTTTGAGTAGTAAGAAGGGTTTTCAATGAGAACATGGTTTTCGAAAAATACTTCAATGTGACACACCAGATTCGGGCCTAACTTCTAGGCTGGGTTTGGGGTGTTACAGAACGGCCTCATTATGGTCACCTCTCTAACTGATCAATCCGTTCTTGGATGGGCTCCAATTGATTTTGCATCATTCGTTCCATCTCACTTAACAATGCTTAATAAGTTAAGTTTGGAACTCCTCCACCTTCATTAGGATTATTCCATTCAGGACTCCTCGACATGATATCTGTTAATCACAAAATAATGTTAATAACAAGATGTTCCTCACACTTAGCAGACCTCACAAATTTCTCTCATGCTTGCAACAGTCGGTTTAAAATGTACGAATGGTATGTTGTTAGATTGGTTCAAAAGGGTAGGAAAGGTTCAGGTATTTTGGGTGTATATATATTTAGAAAAAAAATTCATTTGACCAAAAGTTACAAAAAGATGGAAAATGGGTTTAAAATGGTTTGATGAATACTTCAAGTGTATAGGTAAAAAGTAATTTTTCTGATCGAAAATTTTTCGATAGCGTGAAAATTTGTCAGAAGGTGTAAAATATGCTCCAGAATATGAATCGAATAAATTTTTTTTAAAAGGGTCTACAGACTTGTTTTTGTTTTGCTATTCATAAACATCTTTTATTTTTTTCTTTCTTTTTTGTCCTTGAATTTTTTTTTTTGAATTTGAGACCTCTAACATGATACCTAATTAGATTTCCATAGCTTTGATACCAAATTTTCGTGAATTTTATTACAAGTTACTGAAGTGCCTGATCATCTAATTCTGCACCGTTTCTAAATAATATTAACAATAAAAATGAGAATAATGAATATTTGTTCAATGGTTAGAACGGAAGCGATATTGGATGGATAACTTGTACAAATAAACACTTAGAAATGAACCAATCGATATGAAAGATCATCACCTAGTTTCCATAAAGTGAAGAAATGAAAAAGTTTGAAGAAGGAAAACTATGACCCGCTATTTAGGAAAATGGAACCAATAGTATAAGGTTTTGATTCCACAAGGTAAATCTTGATAAGTCTAGATAAGTTCTTTCAAGAACAAAGAGATAGAATTCTCGAAAAATAAAAATAAAAATGTTCATTAGCCAACAATGTCCTTTTACAAGTTAGCTATAGGCTCTAATATGACTATTCAAATTTCTATATAGGACCTTTCATATTTGGCATTTACTAGTTGTTACTACAAGCATTTAAATTCCGTTTAACTCATGTAAGGTAGCCAATGAGTCATGTCTTTTTACTTGATTCATATAGTTGAAAAGGCATGTCTTGTCACTTGTTGATGAAATAACATTCCCTTAATATGTTATCTAGTGTCCTTTTATCTCTCTTAAAATTGAGTATCAAAGCATCATGCAATTGAATTTTTGCAGAAGTTATACATATCAGAGACTTCTATCATAAAGGCATTTTCGTGCAGGGGTATGTTCATGAAAAATGTTATCGACAGTGGCTACAGATGAAGAAATACAAAAAGTATTATTTAGCATGGTGTTACTGAAAGCACAGGGTATCGATGGTTATCATGCAAAATTTTACTAGTCTCAATGGGATATTATTAGGGATCTTGTGTGTTCGATGGTTCGAAAGGTTCTTGAAAGACATGGGCTTGATCCTATGATCAATAGAACTTTGATTGTGTTGATTCTGAAGGTACAGGGTCTGGAGATCATATCTTAATCTTTATTGTAGGAAGAAATATTTCTGGTAATATTATTATTGCGTAAGATACTTTTCATACCATGAAAACAACTACAGGGAGGAGTTGATGGATGGCTTTTAAGGTAGATTAGGAAAAAGCCTATGATAGAGTTCATTGGGATTTTTTGACAGATACTTTAATGGATGCAAGATTTCCGATTGGGTTGGTTAATGTCATCATGGAGTGTGTTTCTACATTAACTCTTCAAGTCCTTTAGAACAGTGCAGTTTTGCAATCTTTTTCTCCTACATGTGGTGTAAGATAGGGAAACTCTCTTTCTCCATATCTTTTTGTTTTATGTATGGAACATTGTAGGCATTTAATTGAGAAATCGGTTGAAATGAATTTGGGGATTCTTCTGGTTTTTTCAAGGCGAGGGCCTAAAATTTCATATATGTTTTTTGCTGATGACTTACTCCTATTTTGTAATGCAAATATAGCACAAGCAGAATGTGTCAATGAGGTTATAAGCTCTTTTTGTCAATACTCAAGACAAAAGATCAACAAAGACAAGACAAATATTCTTTTCCCATAATATGTTGGAGGAGATAGCCGGTACTATTACGGAGAAACTAGGATTTTCAAGAGTAAATGATCTTGGGAGATACCTGGGTATGCCTATTTTTCACTAGAGCATCACATCATCAACATTTGGCTTTGTAGTTGATAAGATTCGTAGCAAGCTTAGTGGTTGAAATGCTGGGAATCTTTCAATGGCGGGAAGATTAACTATGGTAAAGTCAATTCTTCTAGCCATCTCAAATTATTTCATGTGTACAGCTCATCTTCCTTTATTGGTTTATGATACTATTGAAAAGATAACTCGAGACTTCATATAAGGTTCAAGTGGAGATGCGTGAAAACCTCCCATTATGAATTGGGTAGATTGTTGCAGACCTCTGAGTAATGGGGGTCTTAGAATCAAAAGACTCTTTAGTCAAAATAAAGTATTCTTACTTAAGTTGGGTTTCAACATTATTGCTAAATCGGATGCTTTGTAGGTTCGAGTTTTAAGGAATAAATACAATGTTAAGAGTTTGATGTCGTGCTCTATATCAAGAAGGTGTTGTTCGTTCCTTTAGAGGTCTATTATGAGAGTTTGGCCAAAAGCCATCCAGAATGTTTTTTGGTCAATTGGTGAATTTCTGGAACAAAACTTAGATTAAAAAGGTTTGGCTAGTCAAACCTTTCTTTGAAGGATCTAGACAACCACATGAGGCACTTCGAGTTTGTGACATGATTGATGCAGAAGGACAATGGGATTGAAGTAGATAAGTTTCTCTATTACCTAACTATGTGCTTTCTCATATTACAGCATACTTCCCCCTTGTTTAGAAGTAGGAGGTGATAGAATCAATTAGAAGAGGTCGACTAGCAATTCCTTCTCTATGGGGGAAACCTACAGTAACTTTTTTGGATTTGGTAGTGTGGATCCAACTATTAACTAGTACTTATTGTGGAGCTATAAGGCTCCACAACAAGTTCAAGTTTTTTTGTGGTTATTACGGTAGAATAAGATCTTGGCAAATGATGAACAAGCTCGAAGGCACATGACTGATGACAAACATTGTGTTCATTGCGGAAATCCATTGGAATCGTACATCCATGCTTTACGTGACTGTGGCTTTTCAAGATTGGTATGGCAAGTGGTTGTTCCAGTTTCAATACGAAACATGTTTTTCTCTACTCATTTTCAAGATTGGTTTAAGTGGAACCCTACAAATCAAAGAGGAGATACGGAGAAGGAGAAGGAATGGCCGACTTTGTTTGCAATATTGTGTTAGCTTCTATGAAGAGTCATAACAATTAGCTTCTATGAAGAGTCGTAACAATTTTATTTTCAATAATAGCCATAACAATGTTGAGGATGTTGTTAGCACAGGTGAGACTTGGACAAAAAAAAATCTTAAACTTGAAGTCGAAGGAGATTTATCGCGTTTAGAAAATAGTTGGAAATTCCTAGGCTAGACTAGAAAGAGGGTGGATTAAACTCAACACTGATGGTGCAGTTTCAGACCATAATGGTTTTGCTTCAGAAGGGCTTTTCAGAGATCATGGTGCTAGATGGATTTGTGGATACACTAAGAAGACTAGGGAGGAATCAATTTTTAAAATTGAGGCAAAAGCTCTTTTGAAAGGTCTAAAGATAGCTAGGGCTTTTGAATTCAAACAAGTAGAGGTGGAGTGTGATAATGTTTTTTTAATTGAAACTATCCTAGTCGGTGATGCTACAAATAGCAAGATGTCAGAGTTGTGTCTGAATCATCAACTCTTAGGTCATAATTGAAGAGATCGTCTTCGATATATTCCAAGGGAACATAAAAAAAGTTGCTAACCATATGGCTAGAATTCCAAGTATGTATTGCAATGAGATGTGGATTTTTGTAGAGAACCTAGAGTCGGTTAAAATTTTACTCAAGTTAGATTTTAACTATTTGACTAATGTCACTTAGTCGTATTTTATTGTTTTTGTTATCACATTAGTGTTGTCTTTATTCACCAAAAAAAATAGTAATTAATTTGGTTTAAGTTAACTAATGCATGGACAAAAAACGTATATTTGAATTTTCAAATGGCATTCCAATTGAATACGTTAACTATCAATGACTGAGTATTATTTTAGTTGCCATCAACACTATTGCTAGTGCAGAAAGATGTAGACTCAAACGCGTTGAAGCGCACTATCCTCCTATTAATGGTTGAGAAGAGGTTATCGGTAATTTGAAACTTTGCATCAAAAAATCTTCAAATGACATAAACTTTGGATTCAGCCTTTGAACAAACCACACTCTCACCTCTTATAACAATAATTTGGGTAATAAAAAAATTTTAGTTCAATTAATGGAAAAAAATTAAATTATTTTTGTTATATATAATTCGAGCCAATTAAATAATAACCAAATTGGCCAAAATTAATCACTATACTATTTTTGGTAACTCAAACCCCCCAACTTGAAAATTTGAAATGAATCAAATCCAAAATGACCTGAATAGTCATGAACGATGATGACTCGACCTGGAAAAGCATCGATTTGACAAACCCAAATACTCAATTGAACAAGCCCAACTAGCAAGCTTGAAATGAATAGAAAAATTTAAGATATGAATTAATCTAACCCAAATTGACATGATCTAAAAGTAACCCAACCCTTTCTTAACAACACTACTTATACCTAAAAAAACCCTTAACTTGTAGTTTATACTTATCTTTAACATAAATAAGTAATTTCCTATTTAGATAAAAATTAAGGAATGAAAGCTTATTTAAGTGTAAGAAATAGAAACTTATCTAAATAAGTGATAAATTTGACTAGTTCTATAATTTGGCCATTTTGGAAATGCTTGATTACTAGATCAATTGGTACCAATACCATTATAAGCTTTTGGAAGTTGTAATTTTGAGTTAGCTTAGACACATAATATCCTCTTCATATAAATATAATTAATTAGATATTGTAAATAAAATGTAGATTAAAAAATAGATAAAAACACTAAAAAAATAAGATAAATAAACTAAAACTTATTTAAAATAATAGTTTTTGTTGAGGACCAAAATATATAGAGGAGAAAGGAGGTTAGTTCTCATGGAGATGAAGATGAAGATGTGTATCATGCATAGAAGTGGAAGGTTGAAGAACAAGCCCTCTTTTAAGGCCAATAATGGGTATTATAAGTGAAGGTAACAATCCCTTGGCCCTAAGTCTTAACATGTGGTCTACAACTATCTTATCATGGCTGGCTATAAACCTTATTAGCCTTCTAGATAAGCGGCGATAATATTGAAATAAACCAAGAAAGGTCCATGTGTGCTCTATAAAAAGATGGATCTAACACCTATAAATGGCAAGGTAGATCAAAGGTGCTCTACGTGTTATATATATACATTTGGGAGGACCATAATTAGCGAAGTGTTGCCTCAGGTCAAGTTTTAGTCAACGAGACTGAAATTGGGAGAAGTGTGGGTGGTAAGGCCTATTCTAGTGAGATTCTGATAATAATTTCCACCCAATTGAGAGGGAGGTTATAAAGTGACTTACCTCAATACAAGTTGTCTACTTGTTTGTTAAAGGTGAAAGGGTGTAAGGTATACACATGGTGAGGAAATTTGTGTTTTGTGAACATAAGGATTGTTGTAGTGGGTTTAATTTAAATTAAGAACGCTTCAATTAAGTTTTTTTTATTTAAAGAAATAAACACATGTTAAGTGTTAATAAGCTACCTATTAAGTGGGTCATAATGTTTATGGTACAAGTTAAAACCATATTGAGCATTCTAAATTGTGATGTTTAAATATTCCCTTGGACATCTTAGTTTATATAAATAGCAAATAAAAAAGTTTTTGAACTATTTTGTTATTTTCTTTGAGACCTTAAAAGTTTAAGGAAATCTTTCAAGAAATCATTTGTTGTTTAAGATCTTTGTTAAAGCTTTTGTGTTCAATTGCCTTTGGTAATTTTTAAAATATTGGTTTTTTTTTTCATTTTAGGGGATTAAGGAAAATAGTAGATTCAAGCTTTAGGTTTTAGATACAATGGCTAATGGTGGTAACCAAATGAGTAAGAATAATGTGGCTAAAAAGAATAAGGGAAAGGGTAAAGCAAGTTTAAGCATACAACAATAGTGAAGAATCTAAACAAATATAAGGAGTTCTTTATGGTCGTTTTCTCCAACAAATAGGAATGTAAAATAAAAGAGGAGATGACATGGATGTTGAACTGTAAGGAATTAAACTACTACTAATGCATTTAATTTTTCAATCCATGATGGAGTTAACTGTATGAGTGACATGTTTGAGGGTTTCTTCTTGGTAATATATGTCTTTGAGGAGTTTTCTATCTCCTATTGGATCCACTCTTCAGAAAGGTGCTAAAGAAATATAGAATAGCCCCTAGTAAACTAATGATCTTTTATTGGTGGACTTTAGTTTGTTTCTTTATCTATTATAATGAATGAAGCAAGCTTCGAATATTGAATGCCTTCTAGAATATTTACAACTTCACTACGCTCGCAATGTATGGTACAACCACAAGCAACATATAATAAGCAACAGGATGAGCTTCATCTTGACAAGAAAAGTTATTTTTTATTAAGCAAAAGAAGAGAGAGTTGTATGATTTTTCCCATTTTGTGGTTCAAACCAAGAAGTGAATGATGCACTAAGATTCCAAACTTGGAGAGTGTAATTGTAACAGCCTACCTGGTGAAGTCTCTATATCTGATTATTATGTATTGTGCCACTTGGTGAACTCTTTATTTTGGCGGGATCTATGGTTTGATGAATCCTTCTATTAAGAATACGCCACCCTATATGCTCTAGCAAACTCATCAAGCTCGCAATTGTTTAGATTTGTTTATTATTTTAAAAAGGTAATTTAGCTAGTTACATTGAGATTAAATTAGAATGGAACTAGGCTACTATAGCTGAAAAGACTTAAATTATGATAAGAGCACCTAATCGCGGAATCAAGAGTGTTAGTGGAATTGTATGATTCTTCCACTAATCTTTATCACATGCTTAAATATATAAGGACCGATGGGTTCTCTGAAAGTCTTTACAACTTCTTTGTTTTCTTCTTTCTTCTTGAAATTCTTTTAATTCAGAAATAATCCAAACCTTCAATAAAACTTGTATATATATGCATTTGGATACAATTTAACAACTGAAACTAATTTATATCGTATGAACTTCCCTGGAAAAACAACAACGATTTAGGCGTCAGGGACTATTCAGCAATTTTCTCTTTTCCTCATATATCCTTTGGCTGTTGTAAATATCAATTTAAACCATAATCTAATTCAATTATATATTCCAAACATCAATTAACAATATGCTAGAGTTATGTGACAGTTTAATTTCATCTATGGAATCATACCTAAATTTTTGCATTTATTTCAATTTAGTCCCTAAAACCAAAATACTATAACTTTCAAATTTGAGCTTTGATTTCGAAATCAATCTCAATTCCATCCTTCTAAATTCCATCAAAACCTATATTTATAGAAATTTCAAGCCAAATTTAAAACATTTTTCATATCTAAGCTTCAAATCTAACCTAATAACCACAAAAGCATTAAGAATACGTCAATGGTAACTTTTCAAAACTTTAACAAATTTGCAAATAGTCCCGGGGTAGCTAAATCAGGCTCTTGAGATCTCAAAAACATAATAATTGTAATAAAATAACTACATTAAACTTTCCAATCAAGGACTTGAAAATTAAAGCCCTAGGATCAATTCTCCCCCTCGCAAAAACGGTCTAACTGATGTTTAGACCTTAACTTTTTACTTAAAGCCTTAGGATCGATTCAATAAAATTACCGAACCAAAAATTAATTCAACACTATAATAGACTCGTAAATATTAAATAATAATATTTATGGACTTCATAATCGAAAAACAGGGTTCTAAAATTGTCGTTTTTAATACCACTAAAAAATGAGCTATTAGAGAAACATTTGGAAAAAAAATTATGGTTTTCTCCAAAATGAAAATAAAAATTGAGAAATGGAATCATTTGGAAATGAATGTTGTTTTCTCCAAAATGAAAATAACCTGAAAAATCAATTTATATTTTTGAATTAAATGAAATTCAAAAATGGAAATAAATCATTTGGTCATAGTGAACCGTTGAATGCAGAAATTTTAAATATACTTTCTCATAGAATTTTTTTACGATAAAGTCGTTATGATTTTAACGAAATTAGAATTGGGTTGAGAAAATTATTTGATTAGTAATATATTGAATTTTATGGGAAATAGAAAAACAAATATTAGGTTGGATCAAATTATAAAGTATTGGGTTAAAAGCCAGGGAAGTAATAGTAATTGGATCTGATATGGAAGAGGCCCAAAAGCCCCTTGTGTAATAAAAAGAGATGACAAGCCCTAGTATAATTAACTAGGGTTATTGTCCCCTACATCCTAGTTGAACTAGGATTTTTTTCTTCTAATTGAAATAAACTTATATAATTTAACAAGGGTTCTATTTTCTCTCCCTTTAAATAGATAGAATTGGTAAGGCGAACACAACTTTCAGATATCATTATTCTGCCAAAAATAGAGAGACTTTTATTCTTTTAGAATTAAATATATTTTCCAGAATAATGATTCTATCGGTTTCTATTTCAAAAGAGAATTTTTGTTTTCACCCAAAATAAAAGAAAATTATTTTTAGTTTCTGTGTTTGGCTCGTTTTTTAGTCCACACTCGAAGCAATTTATTGTACGAGAAAAGAGAATAATAATATTTGATTAAAAGTCGAGAACGACAAGGATCCATCCATCCAGAAATACATGTACAATTTCAATATATGGTTTATTGCTATAAATATCATAAACTGGGTTGGTTTTCAAAATTTTTATTTTTTGCTATGTAAGGAAACTATTTTCTAATCAGATTTTTTTCCAATAGGAACATCAAAGGCGAAAGGAAAAGAAAAGGTGAATGTCGAATTGCTACTACAGTTTGTGCTTTTATAATTCAATTTCAATAACTTGTTCTTAGTCTAGTATTGAGTATTTAATACTCAACATACGGTTATGTTTGTTTTTGTGCACAGGTCTCAAATGTGAGTAAATGTAGATTTAAAGTGGTCAAGCATCCAGCTCAACAACTCGGCTCGGGATATGCATTATTACCTCTTTTGTATATATATATGAGTTTTGGGCCATATGGCATGTACCTAGGATATTTGTGAATTGGTGTTGACTTTGCATTTTGGTATATTTGGTAATTGGCCTAAAAAAGTTATAAAAGTGAATTTTATACTTAAATTAGTAGATAATTATGATAGCTTATATGAGTTTGAATATATGAACTAGTTGGTTAGATATTGATGCATTGATGGTTACGATTTAATGATGTTTGTTTTTGTTTTTATGTGTTAAATTGGTGATCTTAGATTGAGGTAAGGTTTAGGTATGTTTAAACACTTGAAAATGTGCATTAGGACCATTTAGCCATTGAGTTTCAAGACAACATGAACATGTTTCGAAACCATAAGAATAAAATTTACCTTATTGTCTATCTATATGTTTAATGTCTCAAGGCATTGTCTAAGTAGTCTTAAGAAAATTCCATTTAGGTCTTGAGACAAAGTGGCCTATGTCTCAAGATAAGAAAACATCGAAGCCAAATAAGTTTTTCCTTGTCTCAAGTCTCAAGACAAGAATCCCTTGTCTCGAGACATTTAAACATCAAAGCTGAAATAAGAAAACAGGGGAGGTTGGTCTCGAGACATAAAGGACCACGCTTCGAGACACAATTTCTAGTGTCTCGAGACATATTAACTTCGAAGCAAAAATCATTAAAATAAAATGACAACATTGAAATTTAGTAATTGATTTTGGATTCGAGTCCTAACTTTAAATGTGACATTTCATAACTCTGTAAAATGATGAATTTGAAACTTAGACATTTGAAATGTATAATTGTGAATATGATTTATGATTAAATTGGTTTGAATGATAATTATAAATTAAATTTTACAATTATGTAATGAGATAGCGTGAGTTGATTTAGCAACGTAATGTGACATCACACATTGAGATCTGGCACTGGGTCCGGTCTAGGGTGTTTGTAATGACTCAGTTTCCAGTGGTGTCCAAAAATGCAATTTTAAGACCCTATTCCATAAACAAAGTTCGTAAATAGTAAATAGGATTATTTACGAATCTATTATATTGATGAATTGAAATTTAGATAAGCAGTTTAGTCAAAATGTGGTTAATTAAGGTCTGGGTACTAAATTTTAAAAGTCCAATTGCTATAGATTTTTATTTAGAAAAAGGCTTGGGAACTTAAATAACAATTATCTAAAGAATTAAAATGGCTAATAGAATTATTTTAAATGGATGATAGTGGGATGTGATGTTAATTGTCATTAGCTTAATTTAATTAAAGATTAAAGTTCAATTAATCATGATTAAGTTAATTAATTAAATTTAATTACAATTAAGCTTAGTATATAAGGAAATTTATTGGGAAAAGATGACAAAAAGTTTTCGTATTCTTCCCAAGGCCACTGCCCCCTTAGAAACCATTGAAGAAATCTCAAAAACCTAGTTTAAGCACTCAGTCAACCTTGCAAGTAAGTCCCTAGCCATTTTTCTTTAACTATTATAGATTTTTTATAATAGGAGCTTTCATTAAACTAACTCATGGGTCAATTTGACCAATTGGTGAAATTTTGATAAGTTTCCATTATTGAGAATTGGATGAATTAGGTG
Source organism: Gossypium hirsutum (assembly GCF_007990345.1). NCBI lineage: Eukaryota > Viridiplantae > Streptophyta > Magnoliopsida > Malvales > Malvaceae > Gossypium > Gossypium hirsutum. The sequence goes on from NC_053424.1 coordinate 49,855,181, forward strand.
TGAAATTGATAGAAATTAAGCTTAGGTTATGACAAGGACTAAATTGGAAAGCTTAACAAGCTTACTTGATAGCTTGTTTACATTAGGGACCAAATTGGATAAAATGCAAACCTATTATGAAATTGTTGTAAGAATAGAAAGTATAGGGTCCCTAACGAGTAATGGTGAAATCGAATTTTAATTCGATGCCCTGGATTAAAAGTTATGCTTGTCTCGATTATAGGGACAAAATTGAATAAATTCCAATATATGCATGAATTGATATTTGGTTGTGAATGTAACACCCCAAATTCGGCCAAGATGTTATGGCCATCCGAAGATGCCACAAAGAATGGGTTTTGCAAACGGTTACGTTAAATCATTTTGATTTAGACAACTCATATCGTTTATATCCATTCGTAAGTTTAGAAAACCTTTGTTTCAGTAAAAAATGTGCTTTTAGCTAGTCGTCCAAATAAATTATTAAACGAAAAATCCGAATCCCAATACTTAAGTCAATAGTCCGGTGAGTTCAATTAATACAAAACTCCCAGAATTAACCATTGAGTAATAAAACCTTTAATTAAAATTAGTTCATAGACTAGTGGTCACCACAAGACTCTGCTGCATCGATCCGCCTAAGTCTGTGGATTACCTATACAGAACAGACAAACAGAAGTGAGTTTACAAAAACTCAGTGTGTAAAAAAAGACATGCAAAACATACAGTAAACTCATATACAGTCAGATGCAGGTTCGGACTTATGTCCATTTCAGATACAGATAACAGAAACAGATATGCGAATATACAGAATAGATACAGTGAGTTTTACCCCCATCCTTTACACACCATCTCTGTCAACCCCAACACACCATGTGGGGTTAAAAACACCCACCCATCCCAATACACCAGATAGTGTAAATCCGACACATATCAGATAATATGCAGCCAAGCTACCAAATGATAGCCGATGATCACCATACAGAACAATTCCCCCTTATATGCAAATCCCACCCCAAAACAGATACATAAATAACAGATTTGGCATGCTTAACATGCTTATATACAGATAATAGGCATACGAATAGTATTCTATTCAGGTCAGTCTATCAGAATATCATAACATATGAAATAGGGTTTGGTTAGCCTTTACTGGCCTTATGGTAGGCCAACAGTCGATCAGACCAACCTGTGCGCCCTAGGGAAAAATTCAAAATTTTGGGCCCACATACCCGTGTAGGCCAACACGACCACTCCTACATCACTACACTGTCGTGTCTTGTGCACGACCATGCCTTTATCGATCACACAGCCAACCATACAGGTGACCACACGCCTGTATGGCGTCGATAGAATAGTTTTTCAGCTTTTGCCAAAGTTTAATTTTTTATGTTTTGGGTACACACTTGGTACAGTTTTGAGGCTAAAACAACCCCGACCCTTTCAAAACCTAAAAACAGTGTACCTAACATCGAAATTAGCAATCAAATAACAAATTCATAAAAATTAAATCGAGTAAAAATGCACTCACTTACCGCCAACACACTTGTTCACTTGCAAAAATTAGACCGTTGGAGTAGAACTACTACTTCACTGTTGTTTCCTACGCATCAAATTTACAAAACTTCAACCTTCAGAAAACAAAAGCTAAACGAATACAACCAACCCCACTTACCGGTTTCACAAAAACCAAATATTCGAAACTTCCAAGAGCAAGCTTTAATGACAGAATCAAAAAGCGGAGAACGGGGAGTTCACTACTAAAAATGAGAAGAAAATCAAAAGGGAATTTCTATTTGGGAAAAAAAGTCTAAAACAATGGCTTTTGGGAAAGGAATAAAAAAATAAAATAATTTTAATTTAATTTGAAACCTCAAATCCTACTAAATCTCACCCACTAACCACATCCAACAACTTCAGAATTTTGGCTCTACCGAAACTCTTCCAGACAATCGAGCAAAAATTAACACCCTTGCTAAGGCAAGGATTCGAATACAGGACCTCCAACATACCAATTCCCTTATCACTCAAACCAGTAGGCTCATTCTGATATAAATTAATAGACAATTTATATAGGCCCACTCAACAAGGGTAAAGCTTGGACCAAAAATAACAAAATTATCAACAATGTGGCTTGAACCCAAGACATCAGACACACACCCAGAACACTTAGCCACTGAAGCATATATAGATTTGTGTCAGATACTTACAAAAACAAAAATAAATTTATCAGGGCTTTACAACTCTACCCCCTAAAAGAAATTTCGTCCTCGAAATTTACCTGATCCGAACAGATGAGAATATTGTTGACGTATCGAGTCCTCATATTCCCACATAGCGTCTGCAGTGCTATGATTCTGCCATAGAACCTTCACTAACAGAATGGACTTCCTTCTCAGAACCTTAATGTCACGATCCAGAATCCGAATCGTCACCTCCTCAAATATCAAATCCAATCTAATCTCAATCTCCTCAACAGAAACAACGTGAGATGGATCAGACCGGTACCGCCTCAACATCGAGACATGAAACACATCGTGGATACGATCCAACTCTGGAGGTAACTCTAACTGATAAGCAACTGGTCCCTCACATTTCAGAATCTGATACGGCCCAATAAACCTAGGGTTCAACTTGCCCTTATGACCGAATCTTAGAACTTTCTTCCACAGAAAAACCTGAAGAAAGACGAAGTCCCCCATAGAGTACTCAATATCCCACATCTTCATATTTGGATAAGACTTCTGTCTATAAGAAGTCGCTTTCAAATGATCCCGAATCAGTCTAACCTTATCTTCAATCTCAAAAACCAACTCAAGACCCAAAACCCAGCGCTCACCCAATTCAGTCCAACATAGCAGAGTGTGACACTTACAACTATACAAAGCCTCGTAAGGTGCCATATGGATGCTAAACTGGAAACTGTTATTGTAAGCAAACTTAGCTAGTGGTAGATAATCATCCCAACTACCTAGAAATTCAATTACACAACTTCAAAGCATATCCTCTAATATCTAAATCACCCTCTCAAATTGACCATTGGTATGAGGATGGAATGCAATATTGAAGCCTAATCTCGAACCCAAAGCCTTATACAATTTCTTCCAGAACTAAGAAGTGAAGCAAAGATCTCTATCAAAAATTATCGAAACAGGAACCTCATGCAATCTTACAATCTCAAATATATAGAGCTTCGCTAGCTTCTGCAGAGAGCAATCCATCTGAACTGGAAAAAAATGAGCAGACTTGATCAATCGATCCACGATGACCCAAACAGAATCCTTCTTAGTGGGTGTCAAGGGAAACCCACTAACGAAGTTCATCGTTACTCATTCCCATTTCCGTAAAGGAATCTTAACGGGTTGGAGCAAACTTGAAGGCAACTGGTGGTCATCCTTAACCTGCTGGCATGTCAGGCAACGAACAAAAAAATCTAAAACCTCATGTTTCAAACCCAGCCACTAATACAACTCACAAAGATAACGATACATCTTATTACCACCGGGATGCATAGTATAAGGACTACTACATGCCTCTCTCAAAATCGATTGTCTCAAATCAGAATAATTCGACACACAAATTCGACCTCGAAAACACAGAACCCCATCCCTATTCAGCCCAAAATCTGAAATACTTCCAAACTCAATCTGATGAAACCGTAAACCCAGATACTCATCCCCTAACTACTTAGCCCAAATCTGATCAATCCAAGTTGGCTTAACTTGCAATTAGGCTAACAAACTTCCATCATCAAACAGACTAAGATAAGCGAACATCACTCTTAAATCAGTCATCACTATACGGCTGAGCATCTGCCACCACATTGGCCTTACCAAGATGATACTCGATCGTGTAGTCGAAATCTTTGAACAGCTCAATCCATCGACACTGTCTAAGGTTTAACTCCTTCTGAATAAGGAGATAGTTGAGGCTCTTATGATCAGTGTAGATGAGACACCTTTCACCGTACAAATAATGCATCTATATCTTTTACGCGAAAATAACATCAACCAATTCGATCATGCGTCAGATAATTTCCTTCGTGTGTCTTAAGCTGACAGGATGCATAAGTGACAACCTTACCATACTACATTAGAAAATAACCCAAATCAACATGCAACACATCACTGTATACCATAAATTCTTTCCCAAATTCAGGCTGTATTAGAATAGAAGCCTGAATTAAAATAGACTTGAGGTTCTCGAAGTTCGACTACTACACTTCAGTCCAAACAAAAGGAACACACTTGCACAAAAGCTTAGTCAAAGTAGCTACAATCAGAGAAAACCCCTCGACAAACCGCCGACAATAGCTCGTAAGACCCAGAAAGCTACGAATTTCAGATGTGTTTTTAGGCTATTTCCAATCAAACACAGCCTCAATCTTTCTCGAATCAACTCGGATACCCTTAGCAGAAACCATATGCCCCAGAAAAGTTACCTCTCACAACTAGAACTCGTACTTGCTCAACTTAGCGTAGAGTTATTTTTCTCAAAGTATCTAAAATTCTACTCTAGGATGCCCATCATGCTCATCCTCAGTCTTAGAGTAAACCAAAATATCATCGATGAAGACCATGATGAACTGATCAAGATATGGCTGAAAGACTCGATTCATTAGATCCATGAATACAGCCGGAGTATTTGTTAGACTAAAATGCATAACTAGGAAATCATAATGTCCATAACGAGTCCTAAATGTAGTCTTATGAACATCAACTTCCTTAACTCTAAGCTGATGATACCCAGATCGAAGATCTATTTTCAAAAACATAGAAGCCCCTCGGAACCGATCAAACAAATTGTCAATCCTCGACTATAGATACTTGTTCTTCACAATCAGCTTATTCAAATGTTGATAATCAATACACATCCTCATGGTCCCATCCTTCTTCTTTACAAACAGAATCGATGCCCCCCACGGAGACACACTAAGATGAATGAAACCATGAACTAGAAGCTCTTGAAGTTGAGCTTTGAGCTCTATAAGCTCCTTCGGTGCCATACGGTATGGAACGATAGACACTAGAGTTGTAAACAATAGAAGTTCAATCCCAAACTCAACTTCTTGATTCAAAGGTAAACCCAGTAACTTCTCAAGAAAAACATCTAAAAAATCCCTCACTATTCTGATATCCCTGATAGAAGATTAAACAGAAACACTGGCGAAAGTCATATACGCCTCATACCCTTTTCGAACTAATTTCTCAGCCACAAGAGTGGAGATCACATTAGATAGATTATCTCATTGCTCACTGATTACAACCACTTTCTTATTATCCTTGGTCCTCAGAACAACCCTTTTAGTCGCACAATCCAAACTGACTTGATGCTCAACTAACCAATCCATACCCAGAATCAAGTCGAACTCCCCAAACGGTAACTCTATCAGATTTTCTAGAAATACCGCCCCTTGCACCTATAACGGATCATCTCTATAAAGTTGACTAACCCGAACAGACTGCCCCAACGGACTCAGTACAGTTATCTCACTAGAAGTGCTCTCAACGAAAATCCCTAGATTTTCAGAAATAGTATTAGCTACATAGGAGTATATAGAACCTATGTCTATCAAAGCAAAATAAGGTACATCAAAAATAAAGAACGTACCTGTGATAATGTCAGAAGTATCTCTATTTTCTTGGTGTTGAGCAGCATAAACCAGCACAGGCTACCTCGCCTCAATCTGACCAACACTTCTACCCAGTGCTCTTTGTCCACGGCCCATACTATTACCACTACTAGCTGGTCCACGATCCGTAGGTGGCTACTGAACTGCCCTCTAAGGCTGTACAGAACCCGGTCCCAAAGCTTGCACCTGATCTAATCATTGTGGATACTCTCTAATACGGTGCTCCAAAGATCCACATCTCAAACAAGCCCCTAACCTCCTCTAACACTCGCCCGGATGACGCCTACCACAAACTCCACATGGCTGAATTTTAGTAGGAGCCACAAGAACCCCGTGTAACAGTCCAGTTTATACCCTAGTCGGAATAGTGATTTCGAGACCATAAATCTGAGTCAGAGAAATGTTAAAATATTATTTTCTGTGTCTTTGATGTGTGAATTAGCATGTGTAAAGTTTCGTATGAAAATTTTAATGTTTGTGTGTCGATTTAATAATAAAGAACCTAATCATGTAAAATGTGAAAGCTGTGTGCTAGATGTTAAAAGTGCCTAGTTGACTTGGCTTTAAAATTAATAGGTCCTTATGTGGTTATTATGCCATTGACATGTATAATGGACATAAATGGCCTTATTATATGTGTTTTTAAAATGGTTTATTAAAGGGGCAATTTGGTCATTAACATATTAAACTTATATTAAATAAAATAAAACATGTTAATGGATGAATAATTCATCCTTATTGCCTAAAATCACAAGAAAAAGAAAAGAGAAAAGCTTACCTAGGGTTCGGCCTTGATTTCCTTTGATTTAGGTATGTATTTTGATCAGTTTTTGATAATTTTTATGTTTTTGTAATCGTTGTTTCGTATCTATCATGCCCATATCTCAATTTTTTATTTTTTTTTTGATGATTTTGAAATGTGCCATTGATGAAACTATGAGTTTTGTGAATTTAGTTGTTGATAAATGGAAGATATGTTTTGGATTAACATGTGTTGTCTTTGGATTTTTGATGAATTTGAGTAAAATGGGCTAAATTGTGAATATTGTAAATTGAAGGACTAAAATGTGAAATAAATGAAATGTGTGGTCTAGTATGAGTACTAGGAGAATTCAGCCAAGCATGAGTATATGCAAATTATGTGTATTTTTTTATTTTGTGAATTAACGACTAAAGTGTCGAAATGTGAAAATGTGAGGGTTAGTTTGCAAAATGCCCTAACTATGTGTCTATAGATTGTTTTGGATAATCTAGTGAATAAAAGGGTTAATTTTGAATACTTATAGATCAAGAAAAAAGGAATTCGGATTTATACCGAGGGAAGTCGAGTAAACAATCTGAGTCAACAACTTCGAGTACAAGGTAAGTTCGCACGTAAAATATGATGATATAAGTATATTTTGATGATTTGATTATACATGGATTGTATACATATTTGGTTGGATGAATACGACAATAAATCAATTGCATTTGTCACTAAGTGTGCGATTCAAAAATAGTTTCGGCTATATGAGGCACTAAGTGTGCGATACCGAGATAACTTTGGTTAATCGAGATGGTACTAAGTGTCCGGAATCGTTCTAGCTTTGGCTAACTCTTGAAGCACTAAGTGTGCGGATGTTAAAGCATGATTAATCTTTGGAAAGTCTTAAAATATCCGAATGATAAGTGAGAATGAAAATGAATAAATACGGGATGGTTCAATTATGTATGATACCTATGTGATAGATGATGTTATGCATATAAAGTTCATTAAAGTGGTATAAACATATGAATTGTGTTGGCATAGAATTGATAGATGAAGTGAGAATTAAAAAGTACTTACGTGTTGCTGTTTTATATTTTATAAATTGTTGATGATTTTTGGTACGAGTTTGCATTACTTTATAGATATCGAAGCTACTGTGAGCTTAGGGATCGTCGAGGATAGTCACCACACTATGGAACCTTATTTTGGTACTTTGAAAATGTATATATTAAAGTATGGTATGTATAGGCTAGAAGTGTTTAGATTATGTTTTGTGTTTGTATATGTGACAGCCCTAAAGTGACCCTAGTCTGAAAGCGGTCTCGGGACTGCTAGACCGAGTCACCAAATTATTTGAATGTGATAATTATTGCCTAAAATATGTGAATATAAATGTGTGAAAGTTTTAAGCTTCGATTTAGTTAATTGCATGTGAATTTAGTTGATAGGACTTATGTGAGAAAATTTAGAAATGTGCTAGGCAAATGCAAGTGACCTAATAGTGCATGTAATCAAAGGGGTGGACTTGCATGTCAATTTCCCCCCATTTAAGTACTAGTGGCCGGCCATGACAAGGGATGATGGGCAAAACATGTCATGAAACATGTTGTGTTAATGGAAAAATAAAATAAGAAGCATGGGCAATAAACTAATAAGAAATTGAAGGAAGAAAACAAAGAGAAAAAAATGTGTTCATCATTCTCATGCATGACCAAAAAAAAGAAAAAAAAAGAAGAGAAAAGCTCTCATGTTGTTCTTGGCCGAATAGGAGAAAGAAAAAGAAGGAAAAAGAGCTTTGAGGAAATCGGCTATGGTGGTTTGATAGACTAAGGTATGTTTGATGATGTTCCATGAGATGCATGCATGTTTTAGTAGTTAGCTTGAGTTCTAAATAGCCCATGGTTCAAATCTTTACTATGTCATGGAGATGATATTCGGCCAAGGTGGATTGGTGTTGATATCATTTGCATGCTAAAAGTGAAGCTTTGTAATGGTGCATGTGATGGTGGATTGATGATTCTTGAATCTTCTTTTTAGCATTTTTGAGTGAGACATTAAGTTCTTTGTTTAACCATGACCAAAAATTGAAATGGTATGGTGTTGTGATGCAATCGGCCCCAACATAAACATGTATGTTCGGCCACATGAATAAGTACATAAGTTATGTGTATGTTCGGCCATAGGTAGCCTATTGATGGCTTTAGCTTGACTTAGAAAATTCGGGTAAGGGGAAATATTAGCTAGTATGTTGAATTCGATTCGTGATTTCGTACATATGTGACTCTAGTGTCTAATGTATATATGGGCTAAGTACCTTGAGCTTCTCTTTTGATGTTCGAATGAATTGTATTAAATTGCTTGATGTGATTAAAAATGCGTATGACCATTGTGTATTTGAGCTAAAAGGTGGCCATATGACCTATCAAACTCCTTGTCATATTCGGCCATAAGCTAGCAAAATGAGACTTTAATGAGTTAAATTTGTTTGAATTAAGCTCAAGAGCAAAGGGGAACTAAATCCGATAAAGGGAAGGAAAAAGTGGTCGAATAGCCGTCGAAACCGTTCGACAACATCCGAGGTAAGTTCTTGAGTAATAGAGCTTAAATTATGATTTGATTAGATTATGTTTTAAACAAATCAAAATCATGCTCTTTGTGTGTGGCTATTGAGCCGAAATTGCAAGAGTGATAAGTGTCTTGTGTTTGAGTTTTGCTAATGAAAATGAAATACGAATGTGTCATGATTTATTGTTAAATGTGCATGGTTATTCGAATGATGTCCGGGCTAAGTCCCGAAGGCTTTGTGCTAAGTGACCATATCCGGACTAAGATCCGAAGGCATTTGTGCGAGTTACTAATTCCAGGCTAAGCCCGAAGGAATTGGTGCGAGTTACTAAATCCGGGTTAAGTCCCGAAGGCATTTGTGCGAGTTACTATAACCGGGCTATGTCCCGAAGGCATTTGAACGAGTAGCTATATCCGGTTAAATTCCGAAGGTACGTGATTTGGGAATGAACGATCTTGCTGTAAATATTTCAGTTGATACGCTTGTAACATCCCAACATTGAGGTATGTTTCGTATGTGCTTTGAATTAGTTGAGCCCTTACAAATAAGTATTTGCTCAGTTGATAAATGAGCTACCGGCCTTTGGCTAAGTTGATCTTTGTGTATGAATATAAGGGTTGGGAATGTGAAGTAAGTATGATATTGAAAATTTGTGCATATGAAATTATCTGTTTAGCTACATGAATGCTATACTTTTGTTGTGCTGGAATCCCTTGCTCAAAACTTACTAAGCATAAATTGCTTACTCCGTTTCTTTGTTTCTCTGTTTTATAGATTTTGGCTCGTCAGCTATCGGACTCGGGATTTTTGGAAGCCGAAGTCTCCCACACTATCAAAGCCCCCTTTTGGTACAATTTTGGTTGAACTTTGAAATGGCATGTATAGGACTACCCTTTTGTTGTTGGTCATGTACCCTTCGGTTTTGTGTAAATTTGGATAGCCATGCGAAAATGGCTTAAATATACTTTGATCATAGCATTATAATCGTTTTGTATGTTGTCCGTCGAGAGGTATGGAAATGTTGGTAACGGTTAGCCATGGGAAGGGTTATTCTTGATCACTTTTGGAATATGTATGACAAACTCTAGTTGATCCATGGAGGATCATGAAATAGGTAAAGTTTACCTAAAAAAAATAGATGCTGGCAGCAGCAGTGATGTGGATGTGAAAAATCACTAAAAATAGTAGGAATGGAATTAAATAGTGAATAAATTATGTAAGCGAACCTTGATGAATCTATTTTCATAGGAAAGTAACTAAACGATCATATGGACAGTATGTTAAGAGATATTCAGGTTCTCGTGAGACAGGGCCAGAACGGTTTCTGGATTCCCTATTCCGACTTTGGAAATTCATTATAAATTAACCAGAGATAAGTAGGAGTCATGCCATATATGTATAGATTCCACTCTGAGTCTAGTTTCTATAGAAACAAACGGCATCAATATTAAAGCTCTGTGCAGGGAGATATCCAAATCGTAATTCATAAAGGTCAGTGTAGTCGCACCCTGTAACAGGGGAGAATTTAACTAATAAACTGTACTAATTGGCCTGACCAAAAATTCTAGAAAAAAATATGTAGATGTGCATATGAGTCTAGAATTAACCATTAAGTAATAAAACCTTTAATTAAAATCAATTCATAGACTAGAAGTCACTGCAAGACTCTGATACACCGATCCGCCTTAGTCTGTGGATTACCTGTACAGAATAGACAAACAGAAGTGAGTTTATGAAAATTCAGTGTGTAACCCAACAAAAATAGACATGGAAAACATACAGTAAACTAATATACACACAGATGCAGGTTCAGACTTATGTCCATTTCAGATACAGATAACAGAAATAGATATGCGAATATACAGAACAGATACAGTAAGTCCTACCCCCATCCTCTACACATCATTTTCGTCCATCCCATCACACCATGTGGGGTTAAAAATATCCACCCATCTCTACACATCATATAGTGTCGATGCGACACATATTAGATAATGTGCAGCCAAGCTGCCAGATGATAGGTGATGATCTCCATATAGAACACTTCCTCCTCATACACAAATCCCATCCCAAAACAGATACAAAAATAACATATTTGAGATGCCCAACATGCTTATATACAGATAACAGGCATACAAATAGTATCCTACTCAAGTCAGTCTATTAGAATATCATAACATACAAAATAGGGTTTGGTTAGCCCTTACCGGCCTTACAGTACGCCTACAGTTGATCAGAACAACTGGTGTGACCCAAGGGAAAATTTTAAAATTTTAGGCCCACATACCCGTGTGGTCCACACGCCCATATTAGCCTTGCTCGTGTGGCCCACACGGTATGTCCCAATACCCACATGCTCGTGTGGCCCACACGCCCAACTTGGCCTAGCCCATGTGGCTTACACAACCACACCCATATCACCACACGGCCATATCTTTCGTACGGCCATGCCTTCGTCGATCACACGGTCGTGTCTCGCACATGGCTAACCACACGGGTGACCACACATCTGTGTGGCATCGACAGAATATTTTTTTGATTTTTGTCGAAGTTTGATTTTTTACGTTTTAGGTACACATTGTAACATCCTGAAATAGGGTCTAAACAGAATAGTGGTTGCGGAAACCACGAATCTGAGGTCAAAAAAAAATTTTTAAAATTTTTTTCGATTAAGTTTTATGGTTTATTCATTGATTGAATAATTGTGTGAAAATTGCGTGAAGAAATTTTATGTATAAGAGCCTAATTTGATAATTAGGACTAAATTTTCAAATTAGCAAAATGTGTGTTCTAGATAATAAAAGGGATTTAATTGAAATGGGTTCTTAAAATGGATGTCCTTATTTAGTAATTAGACCATTATATTTAAGTTTGGACAAAAATGGGCAAGAATAGGACAAATTTGAAAGAAAAGCCTTTAAGGGTACTTTGGTCATTTAGTAATTAAAAGAATTAAAAAAGGAAAATAAAGCCAAAATTGGTCCATCTTCTTCATGGAGGTCGAATATAGGATGGGGGAAGCCATGGTTAGGGTTTCCAAGATTTCCAAGCTCAATAGTAAGTCTGTTCTAGCCTCGTTTTTAATGTTCTTTACGTTTTTGGAGTCCCGGTAACTTGATTTAGCTTATTGTAGCAATAATTCATGCTAGGGTTCATAAAAGAGACTTAATGATTTAATTTTAATATGTTTGTTTTTATTCATGAATTGTTTGTAAATTAATTAATATGTTCAGTAATGCCTCGTAACCCTATTTCGGTGACAGTTTAGAGTTAGAGGGTGTTACACACACCTGGTACAGTTTTGATGCTAAAACAACCCCGAGCCTTTCGAAACCTAAAAACAGAGTACCCAACATCAAAATTAGCAATCAAATCACGAATTCTTCAAAACTAAATTGAGTAAAAATGCACTCACTTACCGCCAACACACTCGTTCACTTGCACAAATTAGACCGTTGGAGTGGAACTACTGCTTCACCATCTCCTACGCATCAAATTTATAAAACTCCAACCTTTATAAAATAAAAGCTAAATGAATACAACTAGCCCCACTTACCAATTTCACAAAAACCAAAGATTCGAAACGCCCAAGAGCAAGGTTTAATGACAAAATCAGAAAGTTGAGAAAGGGGAGTTTACTACTATTTTGTCAGAGAGCAAAAGAATAAAAAGAGAAGAAAATCAAAAGGGAATATCTATTTGGAAAAAAACGTTAGAAACAATGGATTTTGGGAAAGAAATAAAAATAAAAATAATTTAATTTAATTTAATTTGAAACCTCAAATCCTATTAAATCTCACCCACTAACCACATCCAACTACCTTAGAATTTTGGATCTATCGAAACTCTTCTAGACAACCGAGCAAAAATTGACACTCTTGCTAACGCAGGGATTCGAACACAGGACCTCCAACACACCAACTCTCTTACCACTCGAACCAGCAGGCTCATTTTAATATGAATTAACAGATAATTTATATAGGCCTACTCTACAAGTGTAAAGCTTGGACCAAAAATACCAAAATTATCAATAGTAGGGCTTGAACCCAAGACCTCAAACACATACCCAGAACACTTAGCCATTGAAGCAGATACAGATTTGTGTCAGATACTTACAAAAACAGAAATAAATTTATTAGGGCGTTACAGTGAATTGGCTGGAAATTGATAATATTATTTTTTTGTGACTATTCGTAGCTATCTTCTACACGAAACATTCGAGAAGGAAAGGAAAAGCAAGAGTTGTCCACAAATGACGCAAGACCACGATTTGTACTTTTATGATTCGAGATAGAAATATATATTCGTACATACATGTTTGTTTAACGAACGATAATTTAGGTGAGTATATGTAAATAGTATGAATTGCTTTAACTGAGTTTAATATGGAATATCGAAATAAGGGACTAAAGTGAATAAAATAGAAAATTATATGAATAGCTTAAATTACGATATGTAATATGGAAATTGAAATGAAATATGTCATATAATATGAAATATATATGTTTAATGATGATATGGGATTGTGATTATGAAAATGATATGAGATGTAATATGTATTGATAATGATATAAGTACTGAACCGTAAAATGGATTGAATGTTAGTACCCTATTAGTTGTTCAAGATGTGTTGGATATAGTTGGTATGTCATAGGATTGGATTGTGCATGGGATTATACACTTTGTGCGCCTGTATGCACCTCGTCTGCCAGATGCACTTCATGCGCCAATATATGTTTTATGCGCCAGGGCGCACTTCATGTGCCAGGATGCACCTTGTATGCCAGTATGTGCTTTGTGACCCAATGATGCACTTTGAGCACCAGTATGCCCTTACATACCATTTTACCCTACTTTAGTTTATCTGATAATGCACTTTGGTGCTATTTTGGTGTGTTGGCTGGACAATTTGTGTATCCGTCTAAGTTCAAGTCATGCTAATAAGCTTATAAATGGTAAATTTAGTAAATGGTATTGGAACGAAATGAGATGATGATATGTGATAAAAATGTGTATTTTTTAGCTTAATAAAGAAAGTTTATATCTTATTGTGCAAATCAATTGGAAACAAGCCCTAGGGGCCGAATCGAATACGAATGGATCGATATACTCCAAAAACGAGATTGAATGGTGAGATAACAAGGTAAAAGTTATGAATATCATAGAACATGGATAGTATATTGCTTATGGTAGATAAAGATATGTGATTATATGATTGAAAATGATAGTAATAGGGTATAAGAAATGGTACTTGCCAAATGGCATGCATTGATCACTTACCTTGTAAACATTGAAGAATGAGTTAGTTAATTGTTATATTCATGTACTCACTTGTATCTAGGACATGAAATTTAGTTGGTTTGATAGATTATGCATAGATTATGTGATTATGTTATATATGACCATTGTAAATGTTTTTTTACCTTGAATCATGAAAGTACCACTAACCTCTATCGTTCAACGTACGGTTTGTTTACTCCATGCACAAGTTCAAGTAATCTCGAAGCCTTGGGAAAATGAGGTCAGCATCCAAAAAGCAACAATCGACTTAACCTATTTGTATAACCTTTTTCATTATGTCAATGGCATGTACCTAGGGATAATTGATATAATGTTAGAAATGGTTGTACAAATATTATGATTTTGTGAGTTTGGTTTTGTTCATACATGAAAATGATGTTGATAGCTTGATAACTATGTTTTGAACATGTTTTAATAGTATGGAATGGTTGAATTAGGGCATTGGTGTCAAATGTTGTTAAGCATGCTAAGTAAAAATCATTTGAAATAGGGACTTAATGGTCTGCCTACAATGTCGCGAAATTAGGTCATCTCGTTGTGATGTCCCCTGCTAGAGGTTGTGACGTCGATTCTGTTTTATTTTGAAAAGTTTACAATTTAGTCCTCAAGTGGGGAAGATTGGCTACTGTCTTCAATGTCACAACACCAAGCCTTGGAAATTGTGACACCCACTTGAAATGTTTTGAAAACTTTTTAGTTTAATCCTAGTTCAACCCTAGGATGGTATTGAGCTTTCGTGAGCTCATATACAACCCGAAAATAATTATATATCGTGTTTTACACTTGTAATACCTATAATTTAATTATTAATGATGAAATTTGTATGTAATTGATTATAATTGCTCCGAGAACTAATGTAGAATCTCATAGCTTAGAATTGACAATCGAGTCAGGTATAAAGTGTTATAGTGTTATAGAAGATCGTGCACCTTGAATCCAAAAATCCGCAAAAGAAAACTTGATTTCATCGGGATTTTCACCTTTGGCTAGTTGGTAAATAAGCCAAAATACAATTATTGAAACACCAAGGACCTCCCGAAATCATCTTCCTTAAATCCACAATATGGAAAAATTGGATCAAATAAAGACTATTATCTACAATAATCTTGATACTAGAACCGTAAATCGGATGCCAAAGAGATAAGAGCGTATGCTCCATCACTTTAAAGTTGATGGCCCTTTCACCCACAAACTTACCTAGACAATGGTCGTAATCAAATTCTTCCCATGGATTTCTTTAGAATTAACCACCAACTTAGCATTTTCCTTCTCTTCAATTGAAAAGACCCCTAAAATTGACTTCCATGCTCAAACACAACCGAACAACAAATTAAACAAAAAGAAACTTGACAAGCTACACAAATATGCACAACTGCATGACTGAAACTTACACTCTAAATAGGTTCGAAAGGGAGAAAGCAAAACAAGGAAGACAAAAGAGGAAAAAAAATTTCTCAACATTTTTTGGATGTTAATATATTTACATAATCTAACTAGTATTAATTTAATTTTTTTAAAATTAGTAAAACTATATTTTGTTCTACCAATCTTCTATCTTCTATAAATATATTATTTTTCAAGAACTTATTGATTCATTTTAATTTTTTTATATTCGTGTCTTAAAATTCTATATGGAATTATTTTAGTGGACAAATGGGGGTTTTAAAGGTGGCTAGGCCGGGACTTAGGCAGGTGCTTCGTGCATGAGGCTCTGGCGTCACAGCTTTACTGGTGTGAGGCAGGTGAATTGTCCGACGTGAAATGGTTAGACGATGGTGCGTTAAACGCACTCGAGGCTCGGAATCAAGGGGGGCGCTCCAGCGTTTGAAGGTTGGTTGGTGAGCAGGCAAGTGACGGGGGCTTTGTGCTTGGCGGCGGATTTGGGAGATAAACAAATTAACCTAAAAGATAATAGGTTGGTTAATCCCCCCCCCTTCTTTTTTTTTCTTCAAACATTATTACTTTTGTGCATCATAATTAATCCTCGCATCTTATTCTCACACGAAAATTTGAATCTATTATTGTTATAATTCAAATACAAGTAAAAAGAGAATTGTAGAAAACCTATAACAAGGTAACCTTGTTGAGGGGGTTTATTTTTTATAAAAATTAGTTCTTTTATGAATTAGGGTCTGGAAAAAACTAAATTTTACCAAAAGAAAAATAATTAGCAAATGCAACTACTGCTCTGGGTTTTAGGAGAGAGAGTTAAGGGATTTAGTGAGTGTTTTTCTTCCGAATCAGGGCCAAATTTTATTTAAATAACATTTTTAAATAGAATCAGCATCATATTAATAGAAAATATAAATTTGGGGTTAAATTTACTTTTTCGCTAATTAAAAACCTGTCATATAATCTTTCCATCACGAGCGAAAGTTAATATAATTAAACCAAAAAATAAAAAACACAAATCAATTGGGTGACAAAAAAACTTTAAACATAGTTATGTAGCCTGCTGTAAATTAGAGACTAAACATAACCCCCAATTTATTAGTGGTCAATAAATAGAGTATAGGAGAAGGTGGAGAAGCCTGAGGGTCCCCTTGGATCATGTTGATGCCCTCGACGAAGGCAAGGGGTCCCTTTCGAATTATCTTTGGGTTACCACATGCACATAGGATACAATATCTTTTCTGAAATGATTGATTCTTTGATTTCCAAATATCAGGCCCTATTTTCACTTTAATTATTTTTTTCACAGCTAACAAAACTATGGAATTGTTTACATCTATTTTTCAGTGTTCCCATTCTTTAATAATTTAATGAGCTACCAAATTTTAATTCAGTCTTCACTTTATTTATTATCTAATTTTAAATTAATTTTTAACTTTTGAGATTAAATTCTTAAATTAATATTTAGTATACTAATAATAAATATTTTTTATTTTATAAATAGTCTTAAAAAATTAATATATATTATTATTTAAAATATTTTTATAATAATTCTGATTCTATTTATGGAATTTAAAACTTCCTCTACCACTTACCAAATAACTTTTCAAAGTCTAATACACATCATGTCTAATTTCATAACTGTTTTTTCTTTCCAATGGGTTAATGCACCAAGGAAGTATCTAGTAAAGCAACATTTTTAAGGTTAAATTATTTAGGCCACTTTACCAAAAAGTCCTTTTTATAAATTTAATTACGAAAATGAGTCGTTTATTAGGTTATTTACTGGATTATGTTGTTTTCCACAAAAACGTGTCCAGGTCAGTGCGCTTTAGTGTCCACGTCAGCAAAACGCTCCCTTAAGGAAGCGTTTTGCCCGTATAACTATCAAAAATTTGATCGTTGGCTTCCAACGGTCCAAAAAGAAACTATAAAAAGGCCCACCCAAATCAGTTTTTCACACAAATCTCTCATAATTTCTATAATTCTCTCAAAATTTCTTTCCCTTCATTTATTTTTCACACAATTCTCTCATAATTCTCAACATTCTTTCGATATTCCCTTCAAAAATCTATCAAATTTCATTGAAATTTTCTCAAAATTTTCTCAAAATTCTATCAAAATTCTATCAAATTTCTTTGTTTAAAATTTTTTGAATTTAATTTTTTTAAATTAAAAAAATCCGATCGTGTTAGTAATGGCCAGAGAATTAATCCGTCTCGATAATAAGCGCATCTCCATTGATCAAATGACAATGGTAAGTGATAATTTTAAATTTTCAATACTATTCGATATTTTTTAATTTATGCAAATTTAATTAAATTTGCAATACTATTTGATATTTTATTCATTTATGCAATTATAATTAAAATTTCAATACTGATTGACTTTTTTTTCATTTTTGATGTTTGCATTAATTAATTTATGTAATTTTAATTAATTTTTGTTTTATAAATTTTTATAATAGTTTGTAGATCAAGTGTTACAGTGCTACATCTGTAATATGCTTGGTCCTCCATTGCCGTTGATCGAGAATTACTTGCGGGAAGCGAGATTTTGGCACGTGGCCACGATAGGCTGGGGGTGCAAGTTAGACCCGAAACTAATCAGTGCATTGATAGAGAGGTGGAGACTCGAGACGCACACTTTTCATCTTCCATGCGGAGAGTGTACTATCATTGTAGAAGGCGTGCATTTGCAATTAGGATTGCCAGTGGATGGCTACGCAGTCACCGGGTCTGTATCATTTACTGATTGGGGAGTCGTATGCTACGAGCTTTTGGATGCTATACTGGATAATATTAACGGAGGTTGGATCAAGATTGGCTAGTTACGAGACATATTCCTGGAGTCGGATAATGATTTGACTAAACTCGAAAGAATATGATATGCTTGGGCATACATTCTTGAGATGATTGGAGGTTATCTGATGCCAAACTTGTTACGAAACCTTGTACATCTGAGATGGCTGCTGAAACTCGTAGATTTTAGAGCAGCCGACGAATTGAGTTGGGGGTCTGCCGTGTTGGCAACATTGTACAAGGAAATGTACGGGGCGACGCGACCAAACAAAGCCAAAATAGGAGGTTGCCTATCACTACTGCAATCATGGGCACCGTTTCGCTTTCCATTTTTACGTCCTCAAGTGGGCCACTCATGTACATTTCCACTCATAACGAGGTAAATTTTATATTAGATTTTATAATTATTACGTAGATTTAGAATATAATTGTATGCTAAAAATTTATTTAATTAGGTGAAACCATTCGGCGAGTTATGTCGGAATACCTACCTCTCTCGAAGATATACGGCTTCTATTAGACCAACGATCAGAAGCAGAAGTAAGTATTAAATAAAATATATATACATAATAAAATGGTATTTAGTATTTAGTATTTAGTATTTAGTATTATGTATTATGTATTATGTATATAAGTAATATTTTTATCATGTTCATATAGTTTCAATGGACACCATATGAGGATCAAACAATTCGAGCAATAATTCCGGATGAATTCCTTCAAAATCCAAACGTTTGGCATATGAAGGTCCCATTGGTGAACTATGCTACCGTGGAGATGCACCAGTCAAATAGAGTATTGCGACAATTTGGATTCCAACAATCGATTTTCATGGCACCCGAGGTGTTTGATGATGAGCACAAAGTCGACTTACGACAACTGCATACGAATTGACCAAGATTCTGGTCACACTATATTAAAATATGGGAAAATCAGTATGATTATATACCTAACCGGGAACTGATCATCGTTCCAGAGTTAGTGTGCATACCGGAATACATGCCATGGTTTAGGATCCATGGCAAGCCATATTTATTGTCAGAAGAGGAGAGGCGACAACAAATTCGTGCCCAAAGGGAACGACGGAGCCCTTTAAATCCAAGAAGAAAGGACGACAACGCAGGCCCATCAACAGCGCCCACACAATTACCAGACCTAACAGTTCAACCGACGACACCCACATCACAGCCTTTTCAGATTATGCCAGGTGCATATCCTAACCCTTATATATATCCTAACCTAACCCTTATATGTTTCCTTTTCCTAGTCTTATGGCAGGTTGGAATCTATGGCCCAGTTCATCTCTGTTTCTGATTACTCCCAGTCAATCGCCGATCTATAGGCCGCTGTTGCATGAGGGATCGCACGAAGTGCCATCGGGGAGCTATTCTTTCTACCAATCCCCATCACCTTACGAGATTCAAACACCTCCGCCATGGGTGATGCAAACACCGCCACAGTCATTATTCTATCAAGGTGGGTCACCCTCCCAACACCCACAACCAAACCCCCACCGGAGGAACTACAACTCCCACCGGAAGTTGATCAAAGGAGGAATCTAGCACGGACCCACCGACGATCCCCATGTGGCACTAATTCCGGCCGCCATGGACATTGATTTTTTTTAAATATATTTGTACAAAATTTTTTATATTGTTTCATTTAATAAAATAAAAGTTATTTTAAATAAGACAATTGTAACACAACATAGTTTCATTTAATAAAATATAAATAATACAACATAGTTTTTTACGACAACTATCAACTATTTCGATTTGGTCATTTTCTACTTGTATGGTCTGGGTTCTTACACCATCCGCACAACTTCTATTGATTGGTTGTTTCTCAGATATCCATATTGGTACATATTCTAGTAGAGCAAGGTTGGCCATTTAGTTTGCGACGCAATTCTCTATCCGGTAACAGCTTAAACAGAGCAAGCGATACACGCGACCACTTACGTTCATCTGGGACAGGTGGGAATATATGTCTCTACACGTTGTACATGGCTTCTAGTTTGTACACTTCGTCGATGTAGCTCATGAGATCTAGACGGAGATTCTAACAAGCTGCAATTACATAAGCGCATAGTTAACTAAGTGCGTCAAACCTCCCACAGTCGCAAGTCATATTTCTCAAGTGTATACAATATTGCCTACCAATAATACCTTCGTGCGGTCTATCAAACTCCATCACATAAAATCATAGGTTGTCTCGATCGTGATAGACTGTGTGCATCGTGTTCACCTGCGCCTTCGCCTTATTAATTTCTTGCAATACCTATGCGCACCATACATGGCCTCCTTGCATTTGGCCTTTATAACTCACTGCTCGCTTCAGAAATAGTACTGCTAAAAGAAAATATGTCTCTTGAACAACCGATGTTATCGGTAAATGACGTGTTCCTTTTAAAACAGAATTTATGCATTCAGCTAGGTTTAAGGTCATATGACCATAGCGTAGGCTGCCGTCGTATGCTTGTGTCGACTATTCGAAAGGTATGTTACAGAGGTAGTATGCGCCTTATTCGTTAACTGAACGCCAAACCGCCAACATCTCATGAAAACGATCCTTACTTATCTCAACCCTGCCAATATAAGTTGATAGCGAAAATTATATACCACTTTTTCCATTTAAGATAAATTCAATATTACAAACAAAATTATATTAATAGATATTAAATACCTATGTTGGTCACTTGTCGTTTTTCATTTGTAAATCAAAATTACCCGTAGTAGTTGGACGCAACTTGCTTTAAGTAATACTGATGGTGTGTGCGATGTCACAGGCTTTCCTGTCACTCAATTGTAGCTAGTATTTCAGTGCCCCAATTTAATATGACGCAGATATTAGGTTGGGGGCAGACATGCCTCTTTAACTTAGAAAAAAAGAACTCCCAATCATCAGCTGACTCTCCCGGTGTTATTGCAAATACAATTAGAAGGATTCTCCTACTACGATCCTGTGTCACAACTAGCAATAGTCGATGGGTATATCTATCGTACATAAAGGTACCGTTAATTTGTATCAATGGCTTACAATATAGAAATGCGTCTTGGCATTGCTTAAAGTTCCAGAACAGACATTTAAATTCTTGGCATCCACAGAGCAATCAGTCGTTATAGTATGTAGGTTCCGTTTCAAGGTCTGTTACACAACCTAGGACATATCTCTCTAGCACCTGACACCATTGCCACACTTCAATATATGAAGCGTCCCGCCCACCATGAATTTTTTCCAACACCTTCTACTTAGCTATCCAAGCCTTGCAGTAAGAGGGCGTGTACCTCAACTGGCTACGAATATTGGCAATTAAGACCAGCACTGAAGTTCTGGGATTACCTTCACCGTCGGTAGTATTAAGGTAGCTAACATATCTGAATTCATCTTGGGATGATATTCAGAAACACCTGTCAACGAAGTACGTTAAAAAATGCAACAGTACGTAATAACAGTATTATTAAAAAACTCTAAACAGTTAGTGATACTACACCGGCAACACATGTATGTGGACCTTTGTACTTTTTATCTTCCACAAGCCTATTTTTTTCCTCAATGAGGCCATGATTTTCCATGAACATGTACCGTTTTGCACTGCACACTTGGCCTCAAACTTATCAGATTTGGATATAACCACATTGTAGTTAACCCCCTTCATGATGCTATGTTGTTTTAATGCACCAATAAAACTATCTTTATTGGAAAACTCCTTACCAACTTCCAATTCACCCGAATTCAATCAGGAACTTGTACGGTCACGCCTTCTGTGTGGTAGATCTGGAAACTCCAATGCATCATCTTGAGATAGATCGACATTATGCATGTGAGCTGGAGGCAAGTACGTCCTGAATCGCGGATCTTTTTCTTTATCATCTAAACCCCCTTAAACATCTTCAGGTATGGTTGGAACAGGCACTGGTTCAGAAAATAATACAACTTCTGTACCATCGGGGTTAGCCTCTCGAGGTGGGTCCACATCGGACTCATCATCTGACCCATCATCATGTGCAACATAGAAGGTCCCCTCGCCGGTGGACGTCGTAGGGAGTACATCATCCCTCCTTATGGACGTTTCACAATGTCTCCAATCATATGTGGATTGCCAATCACTAGAAGTTGATGTCATTCCCCAGTACGTATTTCCAGCATCAAACATCGACCCATTGAGGTGCATGTCCCATCCACTAATGGAGTATCATGTAGGGGTTGGGTATTTTATACTGCTACTAAACACAGGTGCTTCTGTATTTTGTTACCCATTAACGGAATGTCTGGAAGGGGTCGTGTATTCCTCTATACTAGCAGTAAATATTGAAGATGCAAATGCATCATTTGGTGATGAAAATTGTACATATAACTCAAGATAGGGTGATCCACTAGCGAGATGAGTCTGCACCATTGCCTCTAAGCTAGGAGCACCTTTGATGTCAAATGAATCATATGTTACAGGATCAACTAAAGTACAAAATCGATACTTAATAGACAAAACTTTCATTGGCGTCATTTCGAAGATTTTATGCCTAATTCTTTTATGAAGTTCTGTTAAATCTATGTTCTGGTCAAAAACCAGTCTCGCTGTGTTCTCCGATAAAAAAACAACACCGTTCTTGGTGTTACAAACCTCACCATCATAGTAAATAACATCACTAATACGTTCACTCATCTTTAATTTCTTTTCTTCTTAGCCTCTCTAATTTTTTTTGCTGTAAGTTATGCAACCTGAGAATAAAATTTGGCTCATTTATAACCTCATTTTTCTACAAACACAGTAGCCAGAGAGTGTCCACGTGGGAGCTTTTTTCAGAAATTTTGCTAACAGTGCATCCTGCTTAAAGTGTTTTTGACACTATTTGTTTAGAAACGTCTACTCAGAATTATTTTTCTATGAACTACTGTAACAAAAGAGTGTCCACGTGGGATCTTTTTTCAGAAATTTTGTTGACAGTGCATCCTGCTTGAAGCGTTTTCGACACTATTTGTTCAGAAACGTCTACTCAGAATTATTTTTCTATGAACTATTGTAGCAAAAGAGTGTCCACGTGGGAGCTTTTTTTAGAAATTTTGCTGACAGTGCGTCCTGCTTGAAGCATTTTTTACACTAGTTGTTCAAAAACATCTACTCAAAATTATTCTTGCAGAAACCCTAAACCCTAAACCCTAAGACAAAAAAAATTATATTCCTTATATGTTTTTTCTAATACCCTAAACACAAATTTATTTTAAAAAACTAAACCTTAATTTAATCAATTAACCTTAATACCATAAACTCTAATTTAGTATTTAATATTTAAAATTAATAGTTAATTTAATGAATTAACCCTAAAACCTTAAACCCTAATTTAATTAATTTTTTTCTCGAAACCCTAAAACTTAACATAGCGCTAGTATGTATATATGTTGCAATCATGTTATTTTTGAGAATTTCTTTTTCATGTATGTATATTGGAAATTAATAATTAAAAAAAATCAGAAATGAGCTTGTTACAAGGTAAAAGAAACTTAGCCCGTGGATCAAAAATAAAATGATCTAAGCTATTGATAAGGGAAAAAATCCTAAACGCTGAAGTAATCGAATTACCAAGTTGTTGTTTACACGTTAAGAGTTATTTAAGGGTTTTTTACTAAAATATTATAAGAAATAAAATATTAAAATAATATTTTTAAACCATTATGTATCAATTAACCCTAAATTAATCAATTAACCTTAAATTTAATCAATCCCTAATTTAATCAATTAACCCTAATACCCAAAATTCTAATTTAATATTTAGTATTTAAAATTAATAGTTAATTTAAACCCCAATTCAATTAATTTTTTTTCCTAAAACCCTTAAATTTTAAACCCTAAAAAACCCTAAATCAATTAAATCCTTAAAAAACCCTAATCATAAATTAATTAATCCTTAAAAAATCCTAACCTAAAAAAAGGGCAAAACGCTTCCCTAGGGAGTGTTTTGTCCACGTCATCAAAGTGCACCCTCAAGGAAGCGTTTTCTGCTAACGTGGACAAAACGCTCCCCCAGAGAAGCGTTTTGCTGACACGTACTCTGAAAACGCGCTGACGTGGACGCGTTTTTGTGAAAAACGGCCAAATCCTGTAAATAACCCAATAAATGGCTCATTTACGTAATTAAATTTATAAATGGGCCTTTTTAGGTAAAATGACCAATTATTTGATGTATATATTTAGTCCTTTTACGATAAAAAATAATTCATAATTTAAGTTTTATATCTTTAATTTTAAAGTAAACTCAATTGTAAATGAAGTAAAATTAAAGGATTTGTCATGCTAGAAATTTTGTCCTTTCTTTTTTAAAATGCTAAATTGTTTTGATACGTCATTTAAATAGCTTTTTATAATGTTTAAGTTTATCATCATTTAGAATTTTATATTTTTTACTTCAAAGTTAAATTAAAAAATTATATATTTTTATAGAGTAAACTACACCTAAGGTCACTAAATTAATAAGTTTATATTTCAGTTATTTAATTTCAAAAGGTTACAAAATGGTCGTTGAACTATTCGAAAGTTTTCACTGCTATTAAAATCGTTGTTGTATGGTTTTTTCTATTCGCACTACCTGAACCAAGTGAAAGTTTTCATTCCGTTTCTCTTCTACAATCTAATTTTTTTCATAAAACAACTTTGAATGCCACAAAGTTGCAAACAAAAATCTAAAAAACTTTCTTCTCTGATCTCCGATATTAATTGTTAGATTGATTTGGATCAAATCTATGATATTATATTTATTGACGAGTACAAATTCACTGTATCGATTGTTAAATCATTATTTAGAACATATTAGCTAAACTTTTAGGAGAAAAAATTAATAGTCCGATGATTTAAATAAAAATTTTCAAATAATTTAATAACTTAAATAAAAATTTTGAAATAGTTGAAAAAAAAAACTCACATTTACTTTGAGAGTCCGCGATTGGCCTTCATTTAAGTTTACGTCATTGGAAGATACGTTAATTGACCACTCGGAAAACTGCAAATCTTGAGATGATTAAAAATGGCTGTCATTTCCAAAACCAAAAACAGTGACAATAATGCTGAATAATTGTGTTTGGTAAAACAACCCGTTTTAATCATTATTTTCTTTTTCTTTTTTTTTTTCAGTTTTATTATCATTATGAGCATGTAAGTAAACAAAATTTTAGTCAGAGAAAGGGTGGAAGAATATTTGATGATCTCAATGTAGTTGGATGGAAAATCATTTTCTCATGTTGGGGGTGATGATGATCAGGATTTTTCTGGCCCCTTCTTTGGTTACAACGTAATAATCACTCTTACTTGTCTATTTAATGCACCATTAATTAACTTAATTATCTTTCCACCAAGAAACGGGTGATGCTGCTAAATTTGTACCAAAAAATCCGTTAAATGAGATGATGATAATAAAATTTTAAAATTAAATATAATAAAAAAATAAATACAATCAATATCTTATTAGTGGATATATTATTATTTTTATTGATTTTAATACATATCTGTTTGATTTATCATTTTAAATTTATCGATATTTTTAAAAAAATTATTTATATATTTACATATGTAAAGTAAATTTAAAATATAAAACATTTATCAATTTTTTATATTATAAATAAAATTTACCAAATATAGTCCATTAAATAAATCCAAAATATACCACGAATATTTTTTTTGTTTACCTTACTTTTTTTAATTAAAATTTACTTTTACATTTTCTTTAGACATAAACAAATATTTTTTATTAATTCTTTCTCTTTTTTTAAACAAGAGATACATTTATTAAAAGGAAGTAGTGTTTGGTGTTTTTTCATGTTATAATTTTAATAGAATGTGATTGTTGAGAGTGTGATTACGGGAAATATTACTTTACAACATTTGATATAAGAGATAATTTATGAATTTACCCTTATTAAATAAAAGATAATATTCATATATTTAATTTTCATAATGAACTTTATTCTTAACAAATATTTGGATTAAATATTTAATAATAAAATTTACTTGATGGTTTTTAAATTATTTTTTAATTTATAATTTTAATTGGAAGCAAATTTATTTTGCATATATATTTCTAAATATAATAATGTACATATAAATACTTAAAAAATATTTGAAATCACATTTTATTTTAACTAAAAGCTAACTCATAGGAAGGTTAAAAATAAAAAAAGAGAGTTAATTCCAAGTACTATTTTGGGCAAAACTAAAAATTCTTTAAAGATAAATCATAAAAAAATGGTTATGATTAAATCAATGAGCTAAATTTAAATCTTAATTTTTCCCCTTTTGCTCGTAAATAAAGACTATAATAAAATTAAATTTTCAATTAATATATCGGAAAGAAATGAGAGAAAACCAATAGAAAATAAAGATAATATGTAAATAATATACTATATAAATGATTAAATATACATATAAAAAATAAAATTAGGAAAAATATTTACTTGCAAAAAATCTATTGAAGTAATAGAGGAGAAGAATACAATACTTTTCTTTTCTTTTTTTTACATTTATTAATAGATTAGTACCCTAAACCATTTTGTCTTAATATCGTGCCAATCACATTATCATGTTCATAAAAAAGTAACTCTCAAAGAAAAATTAAATTCTAAAAAAAATTAAATTCTAAATAAAATAAATAAAACTTAACATACCAAATACTAGATTCACTTTCCAATTATTTAAACTTCTAAGAAAGTGACCATTTCCTACCTTACCAAAAACTATTGTAATGTATGGCACATTTCCTCCATTCTATTTGCAATTAAACCACGAGCCACAAAGTTACCCTCCTTCCCCAACATATGCAAACCAGAAAGCTTGAAATTGAAAGCAAAACTACCTGCAATATTCAATAACTGGATCGACTTTTACCAGTCATCAAACTTGTCCCTAGTTTCTCAATTAAGACCTAGTAATCACCCTTCAACCACATCACGACCTAAGTTTGAGGCAAATTTCAGAACAGCCAAGCAAGCAGTTCAAAGCCTCGTTAACTTTAAACTTTTCAAGCCATTAAGTTTTTGTACCGGCAGTACACAGTGTTTTGAACTGTATGAGCGAAACAGAGCGAAAAATGCCGGTACAGGCGGAACAAGTTGGAATTTGAGCCAAAACGGAAAAAGCATGCTAGAGGGTTCCGCTTTTCCTATAATCATTTTGATATAAACAAGTATGTTCCTTTTTGGTGGGAAAGCAATTTTAATCCAACTGTGGTGGTGCTGGAACTTTTTTTTGTATAATACATGTGTACCATTTGTTATATAATTTAAGCTGGATTCTATTTGGTCAGGTGATTTAATTATTCATATATATTTTTTAAATTTATATAAAATCGAAATTTAAAATCTTCAAAATCTTGATGTGTATGGCAAGAAAATCTTTTTATATTACTAGTCTGCCAGGTGAGATAGAGTTATAAGAACATGTAGTTAAAGTGTCAATTTATTGGTCCCAATGGTTAATTACCGAAAATTTTGCCCTAGTTACTTAGAAAAAGAAAAACATATATCCTTCTCCCCCCTTTGTCCACCATGATGGTGTATGAAGTGGTGTGTATATTTATATATATTCACGTGCGTTTGTCAACCTGGATTTGTCGGTCAATCTTTTACTCTCTCTCAAGGCAAAATAGAAAAGGAATGTTACAAAGGAAGGGGATGGTGGGTCTTATGTGTTCTTCAGAATTCTTCCATTAAACAACATTCATACCTTCTCTTTCTTTTAACTCTCTTTTCCTCGTATATATCAATATCTCTCTAAGGAACAACAATACATAAGATCAATTCAAAGCTTCTTCTTTCTGTTTCTCGAGTGCTGTTTTTGTAAGGAAAAAAAAAAGGCTGACATGGAGTTGGCTTTGAGCTTGGGTGATCCCTCCAAGCCATTTTCGTTGCTTGGAAATACCCCAAAGCTATCAAGAAGCAAGGATCTAGGGTTTTGTATGGGGCTTGGAGATGGGTTCAAATCACAACATAAAATCGATGCTTTTGAAGCTCAAAGTAGAGGAGGTAGTGATGTAAAAAGGGTTCCTTCAGATCCACCTCTTCACCTTCATCTTCTTCCTTCTTCCCAAACTCAGCTTCGTATCCCTTGCCTCACTCATGAATGTACGTCACTATATTCTCTATTTGCCCATAAAATGATTATCATTATAGGATATTTGGATAATTTTTATTTTTGGATTTTGATTATTAACTTTTGCATTGTTACATTAGATGGAGACGGCAGAGGGTTAGATGTGAACCAGTTGCCACCGGCAGCGGCGGCGGAGGAGGATGATGATGAGGAATCTGAGGAAGGAGCGGCAATTTCATCTCCGAACAGCACGGTTTCGTCTTTTCGAATGAATTTTGGGATTAGAAATGGAAAAAACAAAGGGAAAAGAGACCTTGAAGTTGAAAGAGTGAGTGACGATGACGATGAGAACGGGTCAACTCGGAAGAAACTTAGGCTCTGTAAA
Source organism: Gossypium hirsutum (assembly GCF_007990345.1). Taxonomy (NCBI): domain Eukaryota; kingdom Viridiplantae; phylum Streptophyta; class Magnoliopsida; order Malvales; family Malvaceae; genus Gossypium; species Gossypium hirsutum. Next base: position 49,884,057 of record NC_053424.1, read on the forward strand.
GAACAATCTGCTTTTCTCGAAGAAAGTTTCAAAGAACACAACACTCTAAATCCTGTAAGTAAAAAATAAATAAATAATCTCCATGCTTTAGGGTTTGAATTTGCTCAAACATTTTTATTGATTTTTTTGGGGGGAAATTTTGAATGTTGGTTTAGAAGCAAAAGCTTGCTTTGGCCAAGCAATTAAATCTTCGTCCTCGACAAGTGGAAGTTTGGTTTCAGAATAGGAGAGCAAGGTATTCTTTTATATATATAAATTTATAATATCATATTAGAGTAAATTATAGTTTTATTATTAGTCTAAATTATAGTTTTATATAAATAAAATTTTGGTAAAAGTACAAAGGTCTTATACTAGGATTCAGAATGAATTTTGCGCACTCTATCAAAAATGACAAATTAGTTTCTATATATTTGATCAAAAAGCAAACTAATTTTTCTATTAAAAATTTCATCAATTTTTATTATTAAAAACCAAATCTTGTATGTCAACATGATGTATATATGGCATGTTACGTGTTACTGTCTAGTTATTCTGTCAGATACGTTAGTTTTTAACAGTACAAATGGATGGAATTTTTAGTAGAAAGGACCAATTTGCTCTTTGATATAACATACAAGGACTAATTTGCTCATTTTTAAATAGAAGAATAATCTGAATCCTAATATAGGAGGCTAAAAGGTATTTTAGCATAAAATCTTCAGATTTGGATTTTTTTTAATGATTTGAATTAAGGTATAATATAATTGAAATAATTTACAAGTTTTCTTAGAAATATTTTATGGGACAAAACAGGACAAAACAGAAGCAGACCGAGGTAGATTGTGAGTATTTAAAGAGAAGTTGCGAGACATTGAGAGAAGAAAATAAGAGGTTACGGAAGAAACTACAAGAATTGAGAGTTTTAAAAACTTGTCAACCATTTTATATGCAGTCACCTGTCACCACCCTCACCATGTGCCCTTCATGTGAGCGCCTCGCCACCAAGGGCTCTGCCGTCACTGGATACCCACCCTTTTTCTCCTCTATAAACACATGTGACCCTGAGACATCCCCAAGCCCACCCGACAATTTTTTCAAATCATTGGATGTGACCTCTGAAAAAACATGAACACCCCCCCCATTTTTTTATTTTGTTGTAAATGATTTTGGCTTGTAAGAATTTTTCTAGGGCTGTCTTGTTTGAACGATGGGAAGAGGAAAAAAAAACTAGACTGAAGGTATAGATAGATTTTTATAATTTCATAGAAAGTTGCCACCTCCCAGTTTTGTTTTCACTATGGAAAGAAATTAAATTCATTTAGTTAAGCTTAAGTGTTTAAAAAAAAAACTCGTAAAACAAGTAAAAGATAAACTAAACTCATAATAAAAAAATTTAATAAATTAAATTTTTAATAGTTGACTTTTTGGTTGTTTTGATGGATTGATAAGTGATGACGTAACTATTGATGTAGAGGTTGATGTAATAGTTGATCGTGAAAAATGATAACATGATGGTTGATGTAATGTTATGCTTGCATAAGATGGCTTAAATTAAATTTTATGGACTTTTTGAACTATTGGATAATGTTTTGGACTTTATTTTTAGTTTTGGGTTTTGTTGGGTTTTTAGTTAACTAATTTAAATAATCTGCATGATTTGTTGTTAAGTAGATTAGATGTTCAGTTTCAAAATTAAATAAGTTACAGATGTTTCCACTATAAATCAAAATAAGCAATTAGGTTTCTTTTGAAAGATAAATAAGTTAATAACATATCTTTTAATTCAACTCGATGGTAAAGAACAAATGATTTAGAAAACACCTATTAGACAATGGTTAACGAGTTATTTTTTTCAAAATTTGCTAACACAGAAAAAAATCAACAAAGCTTTTTTAGAAAGCAGACAATCTTTTTTTTTTTTTGAGTTGTCAATGTAACCTTTATGATCCCGTCATAATGTCTAAGCCGGGTTTGGGGTGTTATAATTCTAATTATTTTATGAAATGATAATATGAAGAAAGAATAGTATTTATAATTACTTAAATCAATAAAATTTTGAAGACAAAAATTTTGTTTTAGGGGGAAGAATTGTAACACCTCAAAAATCTTAGTGTCACTAACAAAAGTATTTCGAAAGATAAATAACATTTTTTTCCCAAAAAGTAAGAGTTCATCAATTGAATAATGATAGGAAGGTCAAATTTTGACATTGAAAAAGAAAGTATGAATAGTAAAATTTTAGTAAAGATTAAAATGAAAAATTTATGAAAGATGGACTAAAATTGCAGATTTACTATTGTAGAAAAAAGGGAAAATTTTAAGAAATATTTTTTTTATGAATATCACATGAACATGAATTGATAGGTGGAGTTGAAAATTTTAGAATGGACTAGATTGAAAAGTAGTGAAAAGAATAAGGACTAAAGTGTACTTTTATCATTTTATAAAAAAGGGCTTAATTGCAATTATACCATAAATAAATAATATCTGTATAAGTAATAATTACTTAGGACACAAAAATATGCCATGTCTCAAATAAATGAGTAATGGGAAAGGGTAAAATAGTCATTTTACCTTTATGTCTTAAATAACACAAGAAATATTTTTAAAGGGTAATTTGGTCATTTTATTTATTAAAATTATCTTTGAATTTTAAATTATAAAAAGAGAGATATTTTTATGGGAAAAATTATAACCATTAGATTAAAATCATTTGATTAAATGTTAACCATTGATTTAATTAATTAAATAATTTAATGTTAAATAAAGAAAAATAAAGAAAAGTATAGAGATATGAAAAGAAATTATTCTCTTTTATAAAAACCCCAACGTGGGTACATAGAGGGAGGAGACAGGGAAAAATGTTTTCCATTTATTTCAATTTGGTCAATTTCTTATTTAAACATATTTTCTAAACTAAAATTCTTTGAATATAATGTGAGGTATCATATCAAATTCTAATTCAAGAGTATTCTTTCACATGAAACCAACCGTGGTGGCTTGTTATCACATCAATTTCTAATTCAAGAGTATTCTTTCACATGAAACCAACCATGGAGGCTTGAAGATTAGATGAATGTGGGAGAAAACATGAGTAAGTTGTTCCAATTATTATGTTATGTTTATTTGAATGTATAATTTGATGTAAAATTGTAAGGATTAAGTGTATAATTTTTTTTTATGTTCGGTGTGATGAAAGTATTATGTTCGTGTGTGATGTGAATGGTGAAGATTTTATGAATAATTTGGTGGATGATTTTATGTGATTAATTTGTTAAAATTTTGATAAGGTTTAAATTGAAAATTATGAAAAATTTCAAAATCGAGGAATTAAATAGAGAAATTCAAGTTTGGATTTTTATGATAAGATTATAAGAACATGATATAAGGTATTTGAAATTAAAAAAGACCAAATTGTAAGGATTTGAAAACAAGAGTTTTAGGACTAGTTTATATTATTTGAGAATTTAAAATTCTGAAATTAGAATATGAGAGTTTAATGGTTTGAAAGTTAGGGACTAATTTGTAAAAAATTAACAAAAAATTTTAATAGTAAGGATTAAATTATAAAATCTTAAAATTAAAAAAGGGACTATTTTACAAAACTATGTAAACTGAAATTTAAGATCAAATTGTAAAATAAGAAAATATTATTTTTAGGAACTGAATTGTAAGGCATTGTAAATTTTAGATTTTAGGGACTATATCATAAAAATTGTAAAATTTTAATTTTAGGGTCTGTTTTGTAAAAAAAACTATAAAATTTGAGGTATATAGGCTAAATATGGATTTGATAGTTATATACTTGGTTCCATAAAATATTTGATAAATAATTATGTATGAAATTAAATAGTAGAAAATTGAAATTTGTAAGTTAGATTGGTTGTTATTTGTATGTGATTTGGAATATTTGTTTGAGTTGTGTATACAAATTTATAAATTAGTGTGAATAAGTAAAATTACATTTTAAGGCTATCAAAAAATCTTGGATGGTGGATATATGTATAAATTTTGATATAAAATACGAAAGTGAATTTCAAAAGTTGAAATTGAGTCCAACAATAGTAAATTGTCTTAATGTTATGAAAAGTTATTGAAACTTTTTAATGTGATATTTTGTCCAAGTTTGTTATTAGATCGAGTAAGGGGTGTTATAGTCTAAAAAATTCCCCCTCCCCTCGGCGCTACTCAACATTCTTAAAGAATAGACATTATACGTCTTAAAAATAACCTTAATAGTGGGATCATAAAATTTGTAATCCATAGACCTTCCGAAGTATCCTATGAAATAGCAACCAATAGTCTTTGAGTACGGTTTCCTTTCATTTGGCTTATATGGCCTAGCCTTAGTTGGACATCCCCAAATGTGCAAATTCTTTAAGCTAGTCATTTTACCTGTCCATAACTCATAAAGGGTCTTTTCAGTCACTTTAGTTGGATCTCTCTATGTGTGCTAAAAATAATGATATTGAATTGGTTAATGATTAACATGTTATGTTTGATATTTAGTTCATTATTTGGTTTTGTTTTGTTTATAATTGAATTCGAATTATGTTAGTACCACTGAGTATACATTACTCAACATACAGTTATGTTTGCTTTCGTGTGCAGGTTTCAGATGAGAGCTTTAGTAGACTCAAGGTCAAGCACCCAACTTCTCTAGTTCAGCTTAAAAGTCATCTTGTTGCTATTTTATATGTATATAAGTGTTTTGAGTTGTATAGCATATACCTAGGTTAGTGGACACTTAAGTAAGTCTTGGTACTCTTGGTAGTTTGGCTTATAATGTTAATATGGTTGAATTTTATCTTTTGTTTATTAGCTATTTATGCTTGATTATATATGTTTGAATGTGCAAATTAGTTGTTTTAAGTATTTATGTGTTGGAAGTCATGAGTTAGTGATGATTGTATGTGTTTTTGATATGTTGAATTGATGATTTTGCATTGAGGTAAGTTTTAGGTAAGTTTAGGTATAAAATGACAAGGTTTTGGATACTTGGAAATGTGAAATTTGAACTATTTAACCATTAAGTCTTAATACAACAGTAGCATGTCTCGAGATTTCTAAACACAAATTTTACCTTACTATGAAATTGAGTGCTTAATATCTAGATACATGTCAAGTTGATCCCAAGACAAGCTCATCTAGGTCTTGGGACAAGTGGTATTTGTTTTGAGACAATGCCACATTGAAGATAAATAAATTTTGCCCTACACTAGGTCTCGAGACAAGAACCCTTATCTCGAGACATCCAAACATCGAATCTAAAATAGTAAAAAAGGGGAGACCTGTCTTAAGATCCAATCTCAAGACTTGAGGATCTTTGTCTGAAGAATGAACTTCTTTGTCTCGAGATTTGTTGACATCAAAGTAAAATTTTCAAATTTAAAATGAAGTCTATCTCGAGACATGAGGTTCTTTGTCTCCAGACAGTAGGTTAAAATTTGATACTTGAGTTTGGATTTGAGTCCTAACTCTCAAATTTATGTATCTTAACCCTGTAATTAGATGTAATTGATTATTATGTACTATGAATGTACGTATACTCATGATGAATGGATTAGTTGATATGAACAATAATTATGAATTTAATTTTGTGAATTTATGTCAAGTTAAACTGAGTTGTTTTGGCAACATAATGTGATGTCACATTTTCAGATCTGATGTGGAGTGTCACATGTGATGTAGGAAAGTTACGTATGTGAAATTTAGGGACCACAACCCTAATATAACACTCTTGCAAATTAAGCTTAATTTCTAATCAATACATCATCAATTTGAAATTAGTTGTTAAAGTGTCTATATATATTTGACTTATATTTTATTTAATAACTGAAGCCCAATAAATCTTAACCAAATTAGATCACTTTTAATTTAAACTAACTTTTAATGATAGTAAATAATATTTATTTATTCTTATTATATATATGAGGTCCATATTAGAAAGTTTGGCAATAATATTGTATTTCCTTTTAAAATAGGAAACCTATTGAAGATTATTGGTTTCTCTGAAATGATGGAGTTATGAAAAATTAATAAGGGTTTGTAGTAGTGTAGGGATAGAAGTTTGGAAGGTATTGTGTTGTAATAGAAGATGAAGAGTTGGTATAAAATTGGAGAAGACAAATTACAATTGAAAATGGAGAAGGTAGAAAGAAAAGTTTTAAAGCATGTAGATATATAAATGGTTAATTGTTAATATTAGTTCATATGATTTGCAAAAATATCAAATAGGAAATATTTACTAGATAGGTAAGATTTTGTGATGGTAATTTAGGCAATTCATTATTGTAAGTAATATAATTTATTATGGAATGAAATATAAGTTTGATACCTAGCTGAATTTGACCAATTTTAATCAAGTAAATGGTAAATTTGGATTGATAGGAGTAATTCCCGTATGAACTTTATATAAGAAATTTGAATGATTGGATATGTCGTGAATGTTTAATAATAATATGATTTGTATAAAATAAATTATTTAAAATATTATAATTACCGTGTATGAAATTTGGTTGCTTTCATTCCAAAGAAATTTGTTTTGAATAAATTGCACTATTTATGTTAATTGATTTATGATGTTGAATAATTTGTTTAACTACAAACTCAAGGATCTCAATTTGTGACTACAATGGTTGGTAACAGGAAATGGCGACGACTAAAATAATGAGATATGTTAAAAGTTTTTAGGATATATATGATAAGAGGGAAGTCAATTATGATTGAGGTCCTAATAAATAAATGTTAACAAATTAATTTTTTTGCGTAATGTGTAAACTTATTTCTTATAGGTTTGTGAATGTATAATAATCAATTGAAGATGGTAGCATAGATTTCAGTACTATTGATAAGTGCTAAAAGTAACATTCTTTAATCTCATTCTTAATGCATTTTTGGATAATTATTTGATGTAAAATAGTGAATTTTATGCTCATAATCCTTTAAATTCATGTTTCTATACTTAGGAGATCATTTGGGAGCAAAATGAGCGAAAAACAAGTGAAAATTAGAAAATTAGAGCAAGGCACATTGTTGTGTGAGCAACACGGATGTGTGCCAGATCATGTCAGTTTCGTAAACTACACTTCAAACACGTGGAAAAACATAATTTTTAGGTTTTTTAGGCATTCTAAGACTTATATATAAAAAAACAAGAAGATAGGAAAAAAAAGCCGTCAAAGAATATTGAAGAAAACAACTCAAAAAACACCATTGAAGCCGACTTTGGAGTAGATTTCCATCAAGTAGTTTATTATGAGTTTCTTTATTTCTTATGGTTACACTATCTTTGAGATGTCTTTGTTTGTGATTATGAACTTTCTAAATACCTAGGGGAGATGAACCCTACGATGAATTGTGTCTTTTAATTTCTATTTTTACGTAATAAATAGTTGGATATTGTTCTCAATTATGTGTGCTTAATTCTTGGTTTAATATTTCTAGACTATTAATCTATGTTTGATGTGCTTGAATCAGAGGATGAATAGACCCTGTTTAAGAGTATATCTAGTATAATTGAGTGAAGTTGCATGCAATCTTAGAAATATGATGACATAAATCTACCGGATTAGAGTTAAATCTAATAGGGGGTCTATAGATTGAGTTAATGCGATAATAGGGGTTTAATTTAGAAAGGAATTTCAATTAATCAACCTAGAGTTAGTTGCTTTTAGTCTTGAAGAGATATATTAGCATAATTTGGGGAATTCTACATATCAAGATATTAAGTGAAGAAATTGCATATTTTAGATTAATCGTGACAGATGAAGTCTAGGTGAATTGTAACACCGCTCACCCGTATTCGACTTCAGAACAGAGTTAAGAGGCATTACTGGACTTACATTGCAAACAATCATACAATTTTGAGTCATAAATTTCAACCAAATTTAAAACCATTTGCTTTTAGTCATAAAGTCCCTAATACGAGCCTACGAGGCCCAAAACATGCTTTGGAAGTGGTTTGGGACTAAACTGATAACTCAGGGAATTTTTACAAAACTTAAAATTTTTTTGCTAGAAATAGGGGTTACACACCCGTGTGGTTTGGGACATGCCCGTGTGGGCAGGCCATGTGGTCACACATGCCCGTGTCCCTAACCCATGTAACTTTCTGTTTTGCAAGGCATGAACAAATTGAAGTCACATAGCCAAGTCACACGCCCGTGTGCTAGGTCGTGTGGTTAATTTAATTTTCATAAAATAAGTGTAGACTTCACACGCCCAGGACACATGCCCATGTCCAGGGCCGTGTCCCTCACACGACTGAGACACACGCCCGTGTCTTTGCCCGTGTGCTCAATTCTGAGCATTCTGTTTCTCAAAATTAAGGTGCAAGGGACACACAGCCTAGACACACGCCCGTGTGTCTACCCTTGGGGACAAAATAAGGGCTATTTACCAAGCCATTTGCCACCCTCATTTACACATACACATACACAAATTTAATGGAATAAACCATAGTAGACTTAGGCAACCAAAACATCTATAATCATGGCCAACACATGTCAATGCAGTACCTTCATCTATCATGCTCATGACATTCCATTATGCCAAATCGAACATACCAATTTCATATTCAAAAACACCTCTAAGACTAATTTCAATTTGCATTAACTTATCAAGATAATCCATCATACCAAAAAACCAAACTCATCCATTTCACAACAAGTCATTAAGCCACAATCAACATTTAGCAAATCAATATAAACCACATCACCAAAGGGGCATTGGCACATACATGCATATATATATATGTATATATGAGCTTACAATCAATTTAACCAAAATGAGCCCATTTACATGGCCAAATACCAAATCAAGCCTTTGACAATTACAAGCCAATACATTTGGCCAAAATCATAATGACACATATAAAAAAATGACCAAGTCCCTATACATTCCATATAATCAAAATGTTTAAAATCATCATTATCCAAAATGACAGCTTGATAATGTGATGCGATCTCCGACGACCTCCAACCCGAGCTAACTTGGTAACACTATAAAACATGGAAAAATAAAACGGAGTAAGCTATATAGCTTAGTAGGCTCGTCTGAAAGAAATAAGCAAATCTTATCATACATTTAACATTCAAATAATTTAATATAAGATAATGTAATTTACCATAATCTCATGACCATAATTCATTCCATCACAAACTTACCTTAAAATCATCATTTCATGAATTTAATAATCATAAGCTTTATGTATGTACTTGTACCATATCGTAATAATTTCGTACTTATTCTCGTCATTTACATACCCAATGAACCACTCAAAATAAAAATATCAGATACTCGGGAAACCTTGCACACAATGTGCCACATATGTAGCCATTGCTAACTCAGTCTCATAACACATACAGCTCGCTCTCGACCCATCAACGGGCCTACTCATACAAGCTATCAGTCAAGACGTAGCTACATGGTGCTGCTCAGACAAGCTGTCAAGTAAAAGCAACATATGCCGATATACTCAGCCACCGGTAGAACGTACAGGACCAGCACCTGAATCACATAACATAATACCCTAGTGACATGTCATTTCTATCCTAATCTATTCCTAAGGTCCGAGTGGGATTTCTCGCTTGCCAGAACGTAATCAAATTTGTCCAGAGTCGTTTACACAATTCATTCAAAATTAAAGCATTTGAGATATAATTAAAATAAAGCTTATTTACATATGAACTTACCTCGGCTACAAAAACGATGAAAATGATATATTTGTCAATTACTTTGTTTTTCCCCTGATCTAGATTCAAACTTCGTTTTTCTTGATCTATAATGTCAAATTTAACTTATTTAATCATCGCATCATTCAATGTAGCCCAAAAACACATTATGGCAAAATTTACATTTTTACCACTAACATTTCAACATTTTACAATTTAGTCCTTAGGCTCATAAAATGAATTTCTTTCAATTTCATCCAATTTCATCACAACCCAAGCCTAGCTAAATATTGCTTGTACTCATAACGGCCCATATTTTCATTTATTCACACTTTTCTACACATTTTATAACCTTTTACAAATAAGTCCCTATTGACGTTTTTATCGAAAATCACTTTACAAAGTTGTTTATTGAACAGCGAACATGCATTTTCTATCATCAAACATCAAAACACAAGCACATCCAACATGGGTAAAATTTTAGACTCTAACTTTCTTTCAAATTAGTCCTTGAAATAGCTAGATCAAGTTATAAGGATTTCGAAAATATAGAAATCATTAAAAATGAGGCAAGAACGGACTTACAATCGAGCTTGAAAGTTGGCCAAACCTTAGCTATGTCTTCCTTGTAAAATTCGGCTATGGGGGGATGAAATTGAGAAGATGGACACTTTTTATTTAGGTTAATTTGTCTTTATTTACCAAATTTCTAAAATACCTTTAATGTATAACTTTAAAATTTTCCTAACCATGTCCTTTTTTGTCCATTTTAAAGTATAATGGTCTAATTACCATTTAAGGACCTCCAATTTAAAATTTCATAGCAATTATACACCGTTAACTTATAGAATTCAAGTTTTGCACCTATTATAATTCAGTCATTCTAGTCAAATTGAACACTCAATCGATAAAATTTCTTAACGAAATTTTCACACAATTATTCTATCATGCTGTTGACTTTAAAATAGAAATAAAATAGAAGTTTCTACTTCAGACTTGTGGTCCCGAAACCACTGTTCTGATTTGACCCAAAAACGGGCTGTTAGAACTCTCCCCCTTAGGGATTTTCATCCTCGAAAATCTTACCAGAAAAGAGGTTAGGGTACTATTTTCTTATAGCTTCCTCATATTCCCACGTAGCCTCTTCGACCCCGTGTGTGCCACAAAACTTTCACTAGAGCTATGCTTTTATTTCTCAACTATTTAACCTCTCGAGCTAACACTTTGATCGGTTCTTCACCATATGTCATATCAAGTCGAATCTCAATCTCTGACGGTGAGATTACATGCGATGGATCCGATCGATATCATCGCAACATTGACACATGAAATACATTGTGGATCCTTTTTAATTCCGACGACAAAGTTAGTCGATATGCCACTGGCCCTATTCTTTCAATAATCTCATACGACCCAATGAAACGCGGACTCAACTTGCCATTGCGAACAAATCTAAGAATTTTCTTCCACGGTGACATTTTCAGAAATACTTTATCACCAACCTGAAATTCAATATCCTTCTGTTTCAAATTCGCGTACGATTTCTGTTGATCTAAAGTTGCTTTTAAACAATCATGAATTACTTTCACTTTCAATTCTGTTTCTCTGACCAAATCAACCCTGTGAATCTATTTCTCACTAAGCTCGGTCCAGTACAACGGAATTCCGCACCTGCAACTATATAATGCTTCATACAGTGTCATTTTTATAATCGATTGAAAACTATTGTTATAAACTAATTCGACCAACGGTAGATATTTCTCCCAACTACCTTCAAACTCTAAAACATAACAGCGAAGCATATGTTCTAGAATTTGGATTACCCTTTCAGATTGACTGTCGGTTTGCGAATGAAATGCGGTACTAAAATTCAACTTTGTACCTAGCGCTTCTTGCAGTTTCTTCCAAAATCACGACGTAGACCTCGAATCTCTATCCGAAATAATAGAAGTAGGAACCCCGTGCAATCTAATAATCTCAGTAATGTACAATTCAACTAGTTTATCAAGTGAATAATCAGTACGGACCAGAATGAAATGAGCCAATTTTCTCAATCTTTCAACAACAACCCAAACAACATCTTTTTCTTTGGAGTCAGTGGTAACCCCGATACGAAATCCATCGTAACTCTATCCCATATCCACTCGGGTATCACCACAGGCTGAAATAAACCTGAAGGCACTTGATGTTTAGCTTTTACTTGTTAACAAATCAAACATCTCGATACAAACTCTGAAATGTCTCGTTTCATGCTCGACCACTAGTATAATTGTTTCAAATCATTATACATCTTTGTACTCCCCAGATGAATGGATAGACAACCATTATGTGCCTTATGAATAATTTTCTGAATCAGTTCAGTATCTCTCAGTACACAAATCCTACCTCGGAACCTTAAACAATCATCGGATCCAATCTGGTATTCTGAATCACAATTTGATTTGCATTGAACTCTTTTAGCTTGCAACTCATTATCACCTTTCTGAGCTTCGCAAATTTGTTGAAGAAATATTAATTTAGCTTTCAACTCGGCCAAAATCGATCCATCATCGGATAAGGTTAGTCACGTATTCATCGCTCTCAAAGCAAACAAGGACTTTCTACTTAAAGCATCTGTGACTACGTCCGCTTTCCGCAGGTGATAGTGGATCACTAACTCATAATCTTTAAATAGTTTAAGCCATCTTCATTGTCAATTCAAGTCTTTCTGAGTTATTAAATACTTTAAACTCTTATGATTGGTATAGTTGTGACACTTTTCTCTGAACAAATGGTGTCTTCAAATTTTTAAAGCAAACACAATAGCGGCTAGTTCCAAGTCGTGCATCGGATAATTCTTTTCGTACGGTTTCAACTGCCTCAAGGCATAAGCTATCACTTTACCCTCTTGCATCAACACACAACCTAAATCGTTCAAAAACGTGTTGCTAAAAATCATAAACTTTTTTCCTGACTCAGGTTGCACTAACATCAGTGCCTCAGTCAACAACGCTTTCAAATATTCAAAACTCTATTGACATTTCTTAGACCACTCGAATTTCACATCCTTTTGTAACAATCTGGTCATAGGTGTAGCAATCATCGAGAATCCTCTAACAAAACGCCGATAGTAACCAGCCAAACCCAAAAAGCTTCTAACTTCGGATACATTTCTCGATGGTTTCCAATCAAAAACTACCGAAATCTTACTCGGATCAACCCGTATACCTTTGGTTGAAACAATGTGTCCCAGAAATCTGACTTCTCAGAGCCAAAACTTACTATTACTGGATTTAACAAACAATTGTTTGTCTCTCAAGGTTTGCAATACAATTCTTAAATACCCAGCATGTTCAGACTCATCTCGTGAATAAATCAAAATATCATCAATAAAAGCAACCAAAAATTTATCTAAATACGGTCTGAAGATTCGATTCATCAAGTCCATAAATACCACATAATAAGGAATTCATAATGCCGTACCTCATTTTGAATGCGATTTTTGGCACATCCGAATCTTTAACTCTCAATTGATAATACCCTGATCTCAAGTCTATCTTCGAGAACACTGTTGTCCCTTTCAACTGATCGTTACCGTAACCTTGTTAAGCTAACGATAATCAATACAAAGTCTTATGCATCCGTCTTTCTTTTTGATGAATAACACTGGTGCACCCTAGGGCTAAAAACTTGGTCTCACAAAACCTTTATCTATCAACTCTTGCAACTAAGACTTCAATTCTTTCAATTCTGTCGGAACCATTCTATACGGAGATATCGATATTGGTGAAGTTTCCGGTACTAAATCAATAGTAAACTCAACCTCTCTGATCGGTGGTAATCTAGGCAACTCTTCTTGAAACACATCTGGGTATTCACAAACTACCAACTTAGGTTCGATCTTCAATTCAGACACTTTTATGTTCAATACATACGCAAGATAAGCTTCACAACCTTTTCTTACATACCTCTGAGCCAACATCGACAAAATCACAATAGACAACTCACTCGACTCATCCGGTTCAATCCGAAGAGTTTCATTATTTTGACATTTCAATTCAATAATCTTTCGTCTACAATTCACTACGACATCATGTAGAGTCAACCAATCCATTCCAAGAATTACATCGAACTCATCAAACGGTAAAAGCATTAAGTTAGCCGAAAAACAGTGACCTCGAATCATTAAAGGACAACTCTTGCAAACTTTATCGACTAAAACATATTTGCTTAAGGGGTTCGACACTTTAATTACATACTCAATAGATTCAACAGGAAAATTCTTACTAGATACCAAATTCATGTAAATATAAGAATGAGTCGATCCAGGATCAATCAGTGCAACTACATTAGTATCATAGAGAGAAAATGTACCGGTGATAACATCACGAGATGACGCATCTCCGCAAGCGCAAATAACATAGGTTCTAGTAGGTGCTCTGACCTCTAATATCGCAGGTAAATCTTTCATTACACCTCTGCTACTATTCCCATTTCTCGTATTTCATGGTTGCCTCCTTCTAGTGATAGTGTTGCCTGATCTTGCATTCTAAAAATTATCTTTCTTAGCCATTTCGGGGTAATCTCGAATGAAGTGATTGGGGTGCCACATTTAATGTAACACCCCGTACCCGAGACCGTTTCCGGAGTCGGACACGAGGGGTTCATAGACCAAATTCGCTTACTATCGCAGTCCATTTTAAAAATTTCCAGGCAGTTGGCTAACTGCGTCACTGTCACCTTAAAACTCATATCTTGAGTTTCACAACTCGAAAATCAGTTTCGTAATTTTTTCCTGAAACTAGAATCATATTCCCATCTACATATTTTTTTCTAGAATTTTTGGTCGGGCCAATTAGTACAGTTTATTAGTTAAATTCTCCCCTGTTACAGGGTGCGACTACACTGACCTTCATGCATTACGATTTGGATATCTCCCTTCACAGAGCTTCAATACTGATGCCGTTTGTTTCTATAGAAACTAGACTCATAGAGGAATCTATACATATATGGCATGACTCCTAATTATCTCTGGTTAATTTATAATGAATTTCCAAAGTCGGAACAGGGAATCCAGAAACCGTTCTGGCCCTGTCTCACGAGAACCTGAATATCTCTTAACATACTGTCCATATGATCGTTTCGTTACTTTCCTATGAAAATAGATTCATCAAGGTTTGCTTACATAATTTATTCACTATTTAATTCCATTCCTACTATTTTTAGTGATTTTTCACATCCACATCACTGCTGCTGCCAGCATCTGTTTTTTTTAGGTAAACTTTACCTATTTCATGATCCTCCATGGATCAACTAGAGTTTGTCATACATATTCCAAAAGTGATCAAGAATAACCCTTCCCATGGCTAACCGTTACCAACATTTCCATACCTCTCGACGGACAACATACAAAACGATTATAATGCTATGATCAAAGTATATTTAAGCCATTTTCGCATGGCTATCCAAATTTACACAAAACCGAAGGGTACATGACCAACAACAAAAGGGTAGTCCTATACATGCCATTTCAAAGTTCAACCAAAATTGTACCAAAAGGGGGCTTTGATAGTGTGGGAGACTTCGACTTCCAAAAATCCCGAGTCCGATAGCTGACGAGCCAAAATCTATAAAACAGAGAAACAAAGAAACGGAGTAAGCAATTTATGCTTAGAAGTTTTGAGCAAGGGATTCTAGCACAACAAAAGTATAGCATTCATGTAGCTAAACAGATAATTTCATATGCACAAATTTTCAATATCATACTTACTTCACATTACCAACCCTTATATTCATACACAAAGATCAACTTAGCCAAAGGCCGGTAGCTCATTTATCAACTGAGCGAATACTTATTTGTAAGGGCTCAACTAATTCAAAGCACATACGAAACATACCTCAATGTTGGGATGTTACAAGCGTATCAACTAAAATTTTTACAGCAAGATCGTTCATTCCCAAATCACGTACCTTTGGAATTTAACCGGATATAGCTACTCGTTCAAATGCCTTCGGGACATAGCCCGGTTATAGTAACTCGCACAAATGCCTTCGGGACTTAACCCGGATTTAGTAACTCGCACCAATGCCTTCGGGCTTAGCCCGGAATTAGTAACTCGCACAAATGCCTTCGGATCTTAGTTCGGATATGGTCACTTAGCACAAAGCCTTCGGGACTTAGCCCGGACATCATTCGAATAACCATGCACATTTAACAATAAATCATGACACATTCGTATTTCATTTTCATTAGCAAAACTCAAACACAAGACACTTATCACTCTTGCAATTTCGGCTCAATAGCCACACACAAAGAGCATGATTTTGATTTGCTTAAAACATGATCTAATCAAATCATAATTTAAGCTCTATTACTCAAGAACTTACCTCGGATGTTGTCGAACGGTTTCGACGGCTATTCGACCACTTTTTCCTTCCCTTTATCGGATTTAGTTCCCCTTTGCTCTTGAGCTTAATTCAAACAAATTTAACTCATTAAAGTCTCATTTTGCTAGCTTATGGCCGAATATGACAAGGAGTTTGATAGGTCATATGGCCACCTTTTAGCTCAAATACACAATGGTCATACGTATTTTTAATCACATCAAGCAATTTAATACAATTCATTCGAACATCAAAAGAGAAGCTCAAGGTACTTAGCCCATATATACATTAGACACTAGAGTCACATATGTACGAAATCACGAATCGAATTCAACATACTAGCTAATATTTCCCCTTAGCCGAATTTTCTAAGTCAAGCTAAAGCCATCAATAGGCTACCTATGGCCGAACATACACATAACTTATGTACTTATTCATGTGGCCGAACATACATGTCTATGTTGCGGCCGATTGCATCACAACACCATACCATTTCAATTTTTGGTCATGGTTAAACAAAGAACTTAATGTCTCACTCAAAAATGCTAAAAAGAAGATTCAAGAATCATCAATCCACCATCACATGCAACATTACAAAGCTTCACTTTTAGCATGCAAATGATATCAACACCAATCCACCTTGGCCGAATATCATCTCCATGACATAGTAAAGATTTGAACCATGGGCTATTTAGAACTCAAGCTAACTACTAAAACATGCATGCATCTCATGGAACATCATCAAACATACATTAGTCTATCAAACCACCATAGCCGATTTCCTCAAAGCTCTTTTTCCTTCTTTTTCTTTCTCCTATTCGGCCAAGAACAACATGAGAACTTTTCTCTTCTTTTTTTTGGTCATGCATGAGAATGATGAACACATTTTTTTTCTTTGTTTTCTTCCTTCAATTTCTTATTAGTTTATTGCCCATGCTTCTTATTTTATTCTTCCATTAACACAACATGTTTCATGACATGTTTTGCCCATGCTTCTTATTTTATTCTTCCATTAACACAACATGTTTCATGACATGTTTTGCCCATGCTTCTTATTTTATTTTTCCATTAACACAACATGTTTCATGACATGTTTTGCCCATGCTTCTTATTTTATTTTTCCATTAACATAACATGTTTCATGACATGTTTTGCCCATCATCCCTTGTCATGGCCGACCACTAGTACTTAAATGGGGGAAATTGACATGCAAGTCCACCCCTTTGATTACATGCACTATTAGGCCACTTGCATTTGCCTAGCACATTTCTAAATTTTCTCACATAAGTCCTATCAACTAAATTCACATGCAATTAACTAAATTGAAGCTTAAAACTTTCACACATTTATATTCACATACTTTAGGCAATAATTATCACATTCAAATAATTTGGTGACTCGGTCTAGCGGTCCCGAGACCGCTTTCCGACTAGGGTCACTTTAGGGCTGTTACATTTAAAGCAAGCCCGATTATTCATTCTGCATTCATCGGGATGTTGTCTACCACAATGTTGACATTCGGGTCTATTAGACCTAGCATTACCAACGCTCGCTATTGTCATAGTTTGGGCCTTAGAACCTGAATATTGCTTCCCACGATCTCTATTGGGATACCCAGCTAAAACATTTGAATGAGTATACAAATCCCTTGATTTCTTTGATAGAGATTGATATGACTTATTTAGCAGTCTTTTTCTCGAATCTCTAGCCTCAAACTCAGTATTTCTCTTTTCTTTGCTGAACTCTTCGGCTATGCAAGCTCGATCGACTAGCACAACAAATTCTTTCAACTTTAAAATCCCAACTAACAGCTGATATCCTCATTCAACCCATCTTCGAATCTTTTGCACATGATGGCCTCGGTGGAAACACATTCTCAAGCATACTTACTAAGCCTAACCAACTCTCGCTTATATTCAGTCACAGACATACGACCCTGTTTTAGCTCTAAAAACTCTCTGCGTTTTTGATCAATGAACCGTTGACTGATATATTTCTTTCTGAACTCATCTTGAAAGAATTCCCAAGTATCTCTTTCTCTTGGTACCATGGATACAAGAGTATTCCACTATTGATATGCCAAGTCCCTCAGAAGTGATATAGAACATTTCAAACACTCATCTAATGTGCAAGAAAGCTCACCAAATACCTTGATAGAGTTCTCAAGCAAAAACTGTACTCTCTTGGGATTATCGTTAACATTAGCTCTAAATTCTTTAGCCCCTTGTTTTCGAATTTTATCAACTAGAGGCTTGTTCAGTCTTAACAATTCCACACCTTGGGAGCTACGGAAACCGGTTGGGGGTTAGATGGGGGTGGAGGATGTTGGGCAGCTGAATTTGTTCAAACAAACTCGGCAAACTACTCATTCATCCTTTGGAAGAAGGCTTCCTTAGCCTCTCCTCCTTGATTAACGATTAGTGGTCTACTTTCAGATGGCGTTATCCCTTGCGTGGGAGCCGACGCATTACTTTCAACATCATCAGCTACATCTCGGTCGGGATCCATTTACTATATGAAAATACAATTTAAATTGTTAGGAGTCGTTACATTTTCACAAATTATATATGGAATGTATAGCTAGACTCTCACACACGCTACGTTAGTCTGAGAATCGACTAAACCGTAGCTCTAATACCACTGAATGTAACACCTCTCACCTGTATTAGACGTCAGAACAAAGTTACGAGGCGTTACCGGACATACATTGCAAACAATAATACAATTCTGAGTCATAAATTTCAACCAAATTTAAAACCATTTACTTTCAATCATAAAGTCCCTAATACGAGCCTACGAGGTCCAAAACATGCTTTGGAAATGGTTTGGGACAAAACTGATAACTCAGGGAATTTGTACAAAACTTAGAAAATTTTTGCTATAAACAGGGATCACACGCCTGTGTGGTTTGGGACACGCCCGCATGGATAGGTCATGTGGTCACACACGCCCGTGTCCCTAGCCCGTGTAATTCTCTATTTTGCAAGGCATGAACAAATTGAAGTCACACGGCCAAGTTACACGCCCGTGTGCTAAGCCGTGTGGTTAATTTAATTTTCATAAAATAAGTACAAACTTCACACGGCCAGGACACACGCCCGTGTCTGGGGCACTGTCCCTCACAAGGCTGAGACACACGCCTATGTCTCAGCTCGTGTGCTCAATTTTGAGCATTTTATGTAACACCCCTTACCCGAGATCATTGCCAAAGTCGAGCACGAGGCATTATCTGACTTAACTTACTAATTCGGGGCATAAAATTTGCTTTTAAAATTAATTTATTTACATTCATTCAATATGTCCCTAAAAAGGGCCCTCGAGACCCTAAAACATGCAATTGAAACGGTTTGGGACCAAATCGGGAGCATTAAAATTTTTTCGAATACTTAGACAAATCAAAACAATTTATTTCATTATTCCTTATAAAACTGTCCACCTGCGTCATAGTCACTAAATAAATCATAACTCGAGTCAAAAAAATCAAAATTTAAATTCGTGAATTTTCCCTGAGACTAGACTCATATATCTTTTTACTAATTGTTTTCCAAAGTTTTTGGTCCAGCCAATTAGTACAGTTTATTTGTTAAAGTTTCCCCTGTTGTACTGTTTGACTACTCTGACCTCTCCTCACTATGAATCAATTTTCTCCCTATACAGAATTCAAATAACCATACCGTTTGTTTCTCTTGAAATTAGGTTCACTAAGGAATCTATAAATATAAACTATAACTCCTAATTAGTTTTGTACAATTTTTAGTGTATTTATAAAGTTAGAAGAAGGGATTCAGAAATCACTCTGACCCTATCTCACTAAAATTCAAATATCTCTTAATATACACTTATTTTGCTTACTTCGTTTCTTTCATATGAAAATAGACTCAATAATATTTAATTATATATCTCATTCATCACCTAAGTCCATTTATACTATTCTTGGTGATTTTTCAAGATCACATCGCTACTGCTGTTCAATACTGTTTTAATGCTAATTTCACTTTTTCATGATTTATTTGTATTAACTACCATTTAGGCATACATAACACCGAAACATGTTCTTCATTATCCATTTTAATAGCTAATCATTATCAAATATTTATATACCATTCTTTAGCCATATCATAAGGACATACACACAAAATGGCTAAGTCCCTATACATGCCATAAACTAGAATGTTTGTAAACGAAGATACCTATTTGGTAACTTGATAGTCGATAGTGTGAAGTGATCTCCGGCGACCTCCAACTGGAGCTTGCTTTTAAGTACTCTGAAACATGGGAAAGTGAAAGAAGTAAGCTTATAAAGCTTAGTAAGTTCACATGTAAAATAATAAGCATTAGCAATCAATTTAGCTTACTATTATGCTGTCATAATTTGCTTAAATAATGTTTAGTTCTTACTTTCCCATCTAACTCATCGGTAACCTTACCAAAGGCTCAGAATGCAAAAAGCACCTTACTTAATAGCTTGCTTACATACCTGCAACATCTCACTTAACACATGAGTACTCTTTCATAATATAGGCATATTGCCAATCATGTCATAAAGTGTCACAAGCCTAACTAAAAACTCATCACTTACTTAATACTTGATAATCTCAATTACTTACAATCTCAATATTAAATAAGCCTTAAATGCATACCTGTACTCTTTCTTCATGTTCTCACCTTGTCGTTTCTTTGACTTACTCTTTGGATTACTCGGGAACCTTTTCCTTTTTGAACTTACCATTGCCATGTCTTGACATGGTCTTACGTGGTATCCTTGCCTTATGAACTCACCAATGCCATGCCTTGGCATAGTATTACATGGGACCTTTGCCTTATAGTAATTCATCAATGCCATGTCTTGACATGGTCTTACATGATTTCCTTACCTTATAGAACTTATCAATGCCATGCCTTGGCATGGTCTTACATGATATCCTTATCTTACCAAATGCCATGTTCCAAACATGGTCTTACATGGTATCCTTATCTTATAGAACTTATCAATGCCATGCCTTGGCATGGTCTTACATGATATCCTTATCTTACCAAATGCCATGTTCCAAACATGGTTTTACATGGTATCCTTGTCTTACCAAATGCCATGTTCCGAACATGGTATCCTTGTGTTAGTGCCAATGCCACATATTGATGTGGTCTTACATGGAGTCCTTAATCAATACCGATGCCATGTATTGACATGGTCTTACATGGGATCCTTGCTTACCAATGCCATGTCTTGACATGGTCTTACATGGTATCCTTAACCGTCAATTCCTCCTTAAATGCCATGTTATGAACATGGACTTTTTCGTCAATTCTTCCTTAATTGCCATGGTACAACCATGGAATTTGAGATATCAGTGCCTTGTCAAGTCATAGCTGAAACATATTTTCTCAAATTCTCTAGGTTAGTCGCATTACTCAATAATAACAATACTAATAACAATAATTGCATAATAATAAAATGCTACTCAACTTACATACTTACATTCTTAATCTCATCATATCATCAACTTAACTTATTCTCATCAAAATATGTTAGTCGATACTTCCTTGTTATCATACAAAGCCTTGATACTTCCTTGTTATCATACAAAGCCATAATACAAAATATGGTCTTACATATAAATTATACAAGTTCTCTTTCCAATATCGAATTATAATCGAACATTAATCATTATATCTGAAACTCAATACTAAAGTATTTATGCCAAAATATCAATTTATCATTCAAATATGCATAATTAAATGCTTATTAAACATATGAACTTACCTCGATACCAAAACGACCATTTTACCAACTTTCTCGATTTTTGGTTTTTCTCCCATTCTAGGTCCAAATCTCACTTTCCGATATTATTGAGCTTGGAAAGCTTGGAAACCTTAACCATGGCTTCCCCTATGCTATATTAGACCTCCATGAAGAAGATGGACCAATTTTGGCTTTATTTTCCCTTTTTAATTCTTTTAATTACTAAATGACCAAAATGCCCTTAAAGGCTTTTCTTTCAAATTTGTCCTATTCTTGCCCATTTTTGTCCAAACTTAAATTAAATGGTCTAATTACTAAATAAGGACCTCCACTTTAAGAATCCATTTCAATTAAATCCCCTTTATTATCTACAACACATGCTAATTTTACAATTTAGTCCTAATTATCAAATTAGGCACTTATACATAAAATTTCTTCATGAAATTTTCACACAATTATTCAATCAATGAATAAACCTTAAAACTTAATCAGAATAAATTTTTTTGACCTTGAATTCATGGTTTTGCAACCACTATTCTGTTTAGGCCCTATTTCAGGATGTTAACATTCTATTTCTCAAAATTAAGGTGCAGGGGACACACGCCAAAACACATGCCCATGGGACAGGTCGTGTGTCACACACGACCTAGACACACGCCTGTGTGTCTACCTGTGTGTCTACACGGTGCTACTCACACAAGTTGTCAAGTAACCGCAACATATGCCGATATACTCAGCCACTGGTAGGACTTACAAGACCAGCACTCAGATCACATAACATAATACCCTAGTGACATGTCACTCCTAATCTATTCCTAAGGTTCGATTGAGATTTCTCGCTTGCCAGAATGTCGTCGAACGTGTCCGTAAATTCGTTTACACAATTCATACAAAATTAAAGCATTTGAGATATAATTAAAATAAAGCTTATTTAGATACGAACTTACCTTGGCTACAAAAATGATGAAAAGGATCTATTAGTCAATTACTTTATTTTTTCCTCGATCTAGATCCAAACTTCGTTTTTCTTGATCTATAATGTCAAATTTAACTTATTTAATCATCACATCATTCAATGTAGCCCAAAAACACATTATGGCAAATTTTACATTTTTGCCCCTAACATTTCAACATTTTACAATTTAGTCCATAAGCTCATAAAATGAATTTCTTTCGATTTCATCACAACCCAAGCCTAGCCGAATATTGCTTGTACTCACAACAACCAAATTTTTTCATTTATTCACACTTTGCTACTCATTTTATAACCTTTTACAAGTAAGTCCCTATTTGACGTTTTTATCGAAAATCACTTTACAAATGTTGTTTATCGAACAACGAACATGCATTCTCTATCCTCAAACATCAAAATACAAGAACATCCAACATGGGTAAAATTTTAAACTCTAACTTTCTTTCAAATTAGTCCTTGAAATAGTTAGATCAAGTTACAATGATCTCGAAAATATAAAAATCATTAAAAACGGGACAAGAACGGACTTACAATCAAGTTTGAAAGTTGGCCACACCCTAGCTATGAAATTAAGAAGATGGACACTTTTTATTTAGGTTAATTTGTCTTTATTTACCAAATTACTAAAATACCCTTAATGTATAACTTTAAAATTTTCCTAACCATGTCCATTTTTGTCCATCCTTAATTATAATAGTCTAATTACCATTTAAGGACCATCAATTTAAAATTTCATAGCAATGAGACACCTTTAACTTATAGAATTCAAGTTTTGCACCTATTGTAATTTAGTCCTAGTCAAATTGAGCACCCAATTGATAAAATTTCTTAACAAAATTTTCACACAATTATTCTATCATGCTGTTGACTTTAAAATAGTAATAAAATGAATGTTTTTACTTCAGATTTGTGGTCTCAAAACCACTGCTCTGATTTGACCCAAAAGCAGGCTATTACATGAATTCTTTCCTAGGTATTGCCTCGCTTCTTGGTTGTTAATCAATTGTTTTCCTGATTTGTTCTTTGTTGTGTTCTTTAGTTAATTAATTTAGTTAATTTTAGTTTTAATCAATCACTCCAATTTATCGTTAGAAAATAGAGAGACAGTAATTACTAGTACTTTTAGTCTTCGTGGGAACGATATCTTTGCTCACTGTAGCTATACTATTAATTGATAAGTGCATTTGTCTTTGTCAAATTTTTAGTTGGTTTCGTGGACATAAAGTTTTTGTGTCATTGCCGGGGACTAAAATATTAGGAAAATTTTATTTCTGTTAATTTAGTCATTTTTATTTTAATATTTTTATTTATTTTTTACATTCTAATTTTTCGTTTGTTTGCTTCTAACAAGTTCTTTTGGTTTATGACTAGAGGAAACCCGTTGGGTCCATTACTTTTTTACAGTGAGATTAAAAAGACTGCTTGCAGAAATCGTATAGAGGTTAGCAAAGCAAGGAAAAGTCAAAAGAATATAGTAGATGATCAAGAGGAAAAGGATATTACTGTGGAGATGGGTGATGATATAAATAATTAGTTACCTCTAGCAGGTCTTGCTTCTTGGACTACGTATAATTATGCTAAGCCTACTGTTATTGGGACTAAACCGAGTATTGTGAGACCTATCATTGCTGGAAACAATTTTGAACTAAAGCCAAACACAATTCAGATTGTACAACAGTATGTTTAGTTTGATGGTTTGCAAGATGAAGATACAAATACTCATTTGGCTAACTTTCTAGAGATTTGCAATGCATTCGAGATCAATGACATTTCTGATGATGCCATACAGTTACTATTATTCTCATTCTCTTTGAAGAGTAAGACAAAATAGTGGTTGAATACTTCCACGAGGTTCTATCATGACTTAGGATCAAATGACTAAAAAGTTTTTGTTGAAGTACTTCCCACCAGCCAAAAAAGGTAAGTTGAGAAACATCTCTTCTTTTGTTCAATTTGATATGGAGACATTATATAATGCAATGGAGAGATGTAAAGATTTTTTTGAAAAGATGCCCTCATTATGGGTTACCTTTGTGGTTACAAGTTCAAACCTTCTACAACAATTTGAATCCCTCAACTAGGGAATTAATTGATGCAGCAGCTGATAGAGAATTGAATAAAAAAACACCTAAGGAAGCTTAAGAGTTTATTGAAAAAAATAACACTGAATAACTATTAGTGGCAAGTCATAAGAACAAAACCGATGAAAATAGCTGGTGTTTTTAATATAGATGTAGTTGTTATGTTGGCAAGCCAAATAGAAGCATTGAATAAAATATTTGATGGTTTGGAATTTTCTAAGCAGGTAAATCCTATGATGCAATGTGATACGAATGGAGCGGAGATGATTAATAAAGAATATTTACCCTTCAAGTCTAACATGGAGCATGAGCAAGTTGACTTTTTGAGTAATAATTCTAGACCTCAAAATAACCCTATTGTAATACTTGTAATGTAGGATGGATGAATCATCCAAATTTTCTTGGGGTGGTTAGGGAAATCAAAGGTTACAACCCCCCTGGGTTTTCAACAACCTTATCATTAAGAAAATAAACCGAACCTAGAGGGAATGTTAGCTAAATTTATTTTGGTGTCAGAAACTCAATTTCAAAACACTGAAACAACACTAAAAAATCAACAAGCATCGATTCATGGACTTGAAAGTCAAATTGGATAGCTTGCCAAACTTATTTCAAAAAGACCACAAGGGAGCTTACTTAGAAACTCTGAAACTAACATAAGGGAGCAAATCCATGCAATCACTATTTGAAACGTGGAAATGTTAGTCGATCTAGAAAAGAAGTCAAAGCTAGAAGCTGTTGTGAAAAGTGATGAAGTTGAGGAAAGCAAGAAAGAGCTTTAACTAGTAATTAGAGAATACAAACCTCAAGTTCCATATCTAGAAGCATTGAAGAGAGACCGCATAAAAGAACAATATGATAAATTTCTCGAACTTTTAAAAAAATTTCACATTAACTTACCATTTGTCGAAGCCCTTTTGCAGATGCCAAAGTATGTAAAATTTTTAAAGAAGCTGTTAACAAATAAAAGGAAGTTAGACAATTTTTTGACTGTGGAGATCAATGTTGTTTGCTCAACCATTCTCCAAAACAAACTACCCAACAAACTTAAAGATCCAGGAAGTTTTACTGTTCCTTATTTCATTGGTAGTTTAAGTGTTGAAAGCGCTTTGGCTGATTTGGGGACTAGTATAAATGTCATGCCTTATAAGTTGTTCAAACAACTTGGTCTTAGGGAACCCAAACCCACTAGGATGAGTATTCAATTAGTGGATAGATCAATTAGATGTCCTAAGGATGTTATTGAGGATGTACTTATGAAAATTGATAAATTTATATTCCCTATTGATTTTTTTGTATTGGACATGGGTGGGGACATTTAGGTGCCTATAATCTTAGGTCGCCCCTTTTGCCATTGCTAGAACTATTATTGATGTGGGTATTAGTGAACTTGTGCTTCGTGTAGGTGATGAAAAGATTACTCTTCAAGCATGAGATTTTCTAAGAGTCCCTAGTGAGTAAGATGATACTAATTGTTTTGTTAATGTTAGTAATGATGCAGCTCAACATTCTTTGCAAAAAAACCTTCATGAAAACATCTTTGAGCCATATTTTAATTAAAGTGATAGAACTCGAGGGACAAATGAAGAGCGAATGGTGTAACTCGATGAACTAGATGAATGACAATCGAAGGTTGATGAGATTTAGAAAATAAAAGGAAGAAATAGAACATTACCATAATATGCATGTGAAGAGAATGAACTAATTCAAAGTTGGTGAAAAAGTACTATTAGACAAATTGGATCCATGAATCTTTCTGCTAGAATTTAAGTCAAAAGGGGCCAATCCACATGTGGTAAAAACCATTTTTCGATACGGTACAATTGAGGTAACAAATTCTGAATTCGACACATTCAAGGTAAACAGTACTCATCTCAAACCTTATTTTGGTGGTAAAACTGAGAGCTTCAGCTCTAAGATCCACCTTAATTGTGAGCTTAAAAATGGAAGTCGAGCTTAGGCTCTAAATAAACACTTCTCGGGAGGCAACCCGAGTGTATTTTACTTTCTTAAAAAAATAAAAAAAGTTAAAAATTAAACTAATTACATTCATCTTTATATTTATTACTTAATTTTTTTTTAAAAAAAGGGTCACATGGCTTGGAAACACGGCGTGTCTCAAGTCGTGTGGATACTGGAGCTAATTTTTCAATGTTAATTTGCTTCATATGGGCACAGAGAGTTACATGGGCTGGAGTGTAACACCCCAAACCTGACCTGGACGTTATGGTTGAATCTGGTGATGTCACATTGAAGTGTTTTTCGTAAAATGTGATAACGTTTGAAAAGCCCAATGTTTATTTAGCCTTTTTGTGTGATCCAGAAAATAATTTTAAAACTTGTGTCATTATCAAAAAGTATTTACTTTAAAACGTTATTAATTTCAAAATCTCGTTTATCGTTGAAGCTTCTGAAACGATTTTGCTTATTAGTGGTATTTTGATAAATCATGCATATCTTTTGAAAACTTGCATTCTACCATTGGCAGGTATAAATCATAATAAAATAATAAAAGCCCAATTTAAAGAATAAAACTTAAAGAGGCCTTTTACATAAAAAAAAAACCCAAATAAAACTACTTATAAAATTAAAAGATAAATTTGAAAGCGTAAGCTGTTGTGTGTCCACCTCCAAGTCCCTCGCATCACCGATCCGCCTAAGGATTACCTGTACAGTTAATACAGTTGGGTGAGTTTACGAAATCTCAATGTGTAATCCCATAATAACAAAAAGATAGACACTAATAATCAAATAAGGGTATTTCGATCATTTTATCACATAAGGGTAAAATTGTCATTTTATCACATGAGTACTCTTACCGACCCAACAGAAGGTCACAATCGTCTCGGGTGACCCGTGCAACCTTAATAATCAAACAGTGAAAATGGGCCCAAGGCCCATAATGCGGGCCCATGTGGGCCCACACGCCCGTGTGGCTCACGAAGCCCAAAAATGGCCTTGGCCGTTTGTACTATACAGTCTGACCCAATATTCTCCACATTTTCATGTGGTTTACCCTTGTGGGGCCCACAAGCCCCTAGGCCCACACGACCCATTTCAGCCCAACATGGCCCAAATAACCCCAGCCCATGAAATCGCTCATAGCTGGCCTTAACGATCTTACACCCACGTTTGGGCATTCGGACTACCACATGAGCGAGCGCGGCTCGTGTAGTGTCAATGGTCACCTATTTTGGCTTTTGCCGATTTACGATTAGGGGTGGTGTGGTTACACACCTGATTGCGAGAATGCCATAAGACTACAAGCACTCCCAACCTATTTCAACAAACGCTTTGGTTAGTTGTTAGACAACCGAGTTGAACTGATCCTTAATCAAAGCCTTAATCATAAGATTACCTTTCACTTGCCTAGATCAGTCAATTTAGGCTTGCTTTCTTACTTCGTTCCAAGAGTCTTATCCTTATGCCCTAGAGATTACCTGTATACCAACCGAGTCTTATCATCCATCAATAAAAGAATACTTTGAATCTTAATGAAGGGTCACTTACCAAAATCGCAGAATCCAGAGTGGGTGGAAAGAACAATCAACTCTCACCCACACACATGTCGAATGTACAGAGAGAATGATAGTGGTGCCCCCTAGTAGTGTTCGTCAAAGGAAAATAGATGTCAGACAAAGAGAGAAACTAGAAAGAGTCATGAGTAATTACCAATATCAGAGAACACTTGCAAAAGTCAAAAACAGAGTGGGAAGAGGTATATCAGTATGATTAAAGTATTAAAGTGAAAGAATGGCAATAGGAGAGGAGAAGAGAGAAATATTTGGCCAAATATCTCAACAGAAGGAATGGTGATTGATGAGAACCGAATGAGAGGGAAAGAATGGTATATTCGGCCAAAGAAATGGTTGCCAAAGATGAAAATAGATGAAAACAGAAAGGAGATACCCTGAATGGTCTAGCAAAATTCAGCCACAACAAAGAAGTGAAAAAAAGCCTTGGCAGAAACAAAAAAGGGAATCAAGATACCCACCAAAGCTGAACATGACAAGTAAGAATCCCATTTTGGCACATACTCCTCCTCCTTTGATCCATTCCTTGATAATCTCCTAAAACCCTCATCAAATCACACAAACCACACCCTCAACTACTCAAATTCCCTGATTTCCTCATAATTTCTTCCCTTTCATCTTCTTAGATTCGATTAACAACCAATTCATTCAAACTTGTTCAAATTCTTGGTGTTTCAGTCAAACACAACTTCCTCCCATGGCTCGCAGGAAAAAGGAACCTCTATTTACACAAGCAGGGATTCGAACCTCAGACCACTAGCACACTCCACACGCTACTATCCACTAAACCAGTAGGCTTTTTATGTCATACTTTACCAAAAAAAACTTATAACCTTACTGGCCAAAGATCCTTAAAAACCAAAATTTTGTGGAAGCTAGGACTTGAACCTATGGCTTCTCAAACACTTCCAAAGCACACAACCACTAAGCCAAACACTCAATTGTGTCACTTCCTTGCACAATTAAATATTTATGTACAGTCTCCTAACTGCACCCTTGCTCAAAACCTAATACTTCTAGGCCCAAATTCGGAGCGATACATGGAGCCATGGTCGTGTGAGACACACAACTTGTCACATGGGTGTGTGTGAGGTTGTGTGACCCACACGACCTATCACATGGGCGTGTGTGAGATTATGTGATCCGCATATCCTCACACATGGGCGTGAGAGAAGTGAAGGGTGATCGCACATGGTCGTGTGGCTACTGGGAATAATTTTTCTAAATTTTGAAGCATCACACGAGTTGAGACTGACCACATAGCCTGGTAACAGAACTGTGTGGGGGACACGACTTGGTGTCTCAGGCCGTATGAGTCATGAAACTTAATATTTTAAAAATTTCAAAATTTCACACGGGCTATGAACCTGTGCACAATTTTCAAACACGGCCGTATGGCCTAATACGAGCCTATATATGACCGTTCTTCTATTTCCAATCTAGGGTTTGTCATATTTTTTTTACTTTTTCTCTTCACCCTTTTCACAACACTATTTTGCCTTTTTTTTTCTACCGTTCATCCCTAGCCATCGTTGCCCATTCTAGCCACTCTCTCATTCCTTGCTGTTGTGCCCTTTCCAACCTCGTCGATGATTACTTATCCCTCCTCAGAGATCCAGCCACCAACCAACACCTTCACGCTATTGAACTCTCCTCACCAGCCAGCTACGCGCACCTCTGAATCACTTTCCCCTTGTTTACCTCTGTCACCCTTTCATATCACCTTTCTCCCCAAGTCTTCTCACGCTCTCTTCTGTTCCTTGTTTCACCAAGCCTTTTAGATTTCTGCTTCTATCAACCCGATCTGCCTCCATCACTCCTCACACTCTCATCGTAGTCCCCGTTTCTCGTGGACCATTTCACCATTATTCCGTCCACCACCACCTCACGTCCTCCATCGACAATCTTACACCACTACCATTTTACCCTCACCATTTGGTTCCATCCTTTTACTTTTTCTTGTTATTGTTTTAATTAGTATTAGTTTTTAGTTTATTTAATTTAAATTTAGTTTTGTTTATTAGCTATTATTCATATTATTATTGTTGTTATTATTATTAGTGTTAATATTAGTAGTCTATTTATTAGCACTAGTCTTAGGTTGTTCACTATTTATATTAGTTTTATTATTTTGTTTCTTATTAGTATATTTTCTTTTTATTTAGTTGGTTAGCTTACTTAATTTATTTCTACTTGCTTACTATTAGTATTAGTTATAAATTGTGTGATTTTGTAACATCCCGAAATAGGGCCTAGTCAGAAAAGTAGTTTCGGGACCACAAATTTGACACCAAAATATTTATTTTATGATTATTATGAGGCCTAGAATATGAGTATATGCATGTGTTAAAGTTTCATGAATAAATTCTAAGCATAAGGTGACCAATTGGAAATTAGGGACTAAGTTAAAGAAATTGCAAAACTTGGATTCTAGAAGAAATTTGTATGAAATTGCTTTAGATTATGAATTAGTAGGTCTTGGATAGTAATTTTCCCAAATTCTAAAATTTTGGACAAAAATGGGCTTGCATGGATGAAATTTTAAAGAAAGGGCATAAGGGTATTTTGGTCATTTGCCATTTTAAAGAATTAAAATGGGAAAAATCAAGCCAAAATCAGCCATTTTCTTCTCCATGGTTGCCGAAAATTGAAGAGACACCATAGCTAGGGTTTTCAACATTTTCAAGCTTAATAGTAAGTGCTCCCAAGCCCCGTTTTTCATGTTCTTTATATTTTTGAAATCCCGGTAGCTTGCTCTTCCCATTTCTACCCATATTTCATGCTAGAGTTTATGTTCAAAATTTACTCATGCATTAGTTATTGGTATTTTGATGTATTATGGAGGAATATGAAAGATTAATGTGTGTTAAACATCTATTCCAAGTTGGTTTTCATGAGAAACCCTTATAGGGACCATTTTGTAAAAGATGTAAATGTGTGGTAGAAATGAGAAATTAATGGAGAATGTGGGCTACCATAAGAAGGAAAAATGTTCTGTTAGGCTTGGGTAAGATAGAAATTGCATGTGTTTCATTATACGAGCTTAGGGACTAAATCGTAAAAATGTCAAAGGTTAGGGGCAAAACAGTCAATTGCACGGGGGGTGGATATTAAACTTGAAATGTATTATGTGGGGTATTAATGAGTTAATTTTTCTATTATAGACCCCAAGGAACAAGTTCCGGAGGTCGATCGTGGTAAACGCAAGGTTTCGGAATAACCGAAACACAATCCTAAAAAGAATACATGGTAAGTTCGGATAACTTGAAGTAAACCCCTAATATGCATAATTGTATGATTTATGAATGCATGAAATTTGCATTTATTGATAGTATGAAGATGCATGAAATGCATCTTTGGTAATGACTTGCTGATAATCATCTCGGTTGAGGTTGATAAAGGGGATTTGATGGATAAACCCTGATTGATATGTGTAACGAGATCCTGCATGTGTTGCAGTATGAATTTAGCCCAGATGGGTAATTCATTGATCTCAATTATGAAAAGGATCTAGCCCAGACGAGTGTTCCTTGAATGATCGAGCCTCTCGAAGAATATATATGCATTACAGATTTAGCCCGGACGGGTAATCTGATTAGGGTCTAAATTTAGCCTTGACTGGTAATTCAGATTCGAGCTCATTAAGGGTGTTGTCACTATAAGAGATTTAGTCTGGACTGGTGATCTTGACATCACCTTACGAGTTCATGATATGTGGGATTTAGCCTTGACGGTAATCCTGCTATATGATGTGAGGTTCGCGGGAGTGCATATATGGAATTATCATTCCTATGAATTGACGGATAATGGGTATTCCATCGAGATTTCCTAGAAACTCAATGAGATTAGCATGGGATATACATATATGAATGAAATGTTGAATGATGAGCTCATCTAGTTAGATTATATGATACATGATTACGTGACTAACTCATTGATTGAGTGCATCTGATAGGAAATCATTTCATAATGGATGAGTTCATGAATTAAGTATGGATGTATACTAATTACTCGGTAAGTTTACTTTCCGGTTATTTGAGCTTACTAAACATGAAAATGCTTACCCCCTCTCTTTTCCCTGTTTTACAAAGCTCGAGGACTCATAAAGATTGGAAGACGATTGGAGAGTCAACACACTATCAACTAGTCAAGCTTTGGTATAAAGACACTTCTATTTTGTTAATGGCATGTATATGGCTTTGAGTATTTTGTCATATAAGTCATTTGAATTGCTAAATGAAGGCATGTAAAGATGCATTCATCTTTTTGTACAAGGCCATGGAAATTGGCATATTTGAACGTAGGATATGACCTGCCTTTATATGCATGTTTATGCTCCATTATGATGGGTTGCTTCAAGTGGCAATGAGTTCAAAAACGAGCCAAGTTTTGAATGTGTTACAATAACATAAGAACCTATAAATACTAGATGGGAAATAACCTTTTTGAATGAAACCAATGATATGAGGTTTCCATACAACTAATTTCATCAAGATCATTTACAAGTGTATAATCATGTTTTACTTTGAATTTGGTATCTTTTAAGAAAAAGAAGTAGAAAGGGGTGATTAAAGGCTTGGTAAATAG
The DNA here is from genome assembly GCF_007990345.1 of Gossypium hirsutum. Classification (NCBI taxonomy): domain Eukaryota; kingdom Viridiplantae; phylum Streptophyta; class Magnoliopsida; order Malvales; family Malvaceae; genus Gossypium; species Gossypium hirsutum. The sequence continues at coordinate 49,916,990 of NC_053424.1, forward strand.
CCTATTAAAGTCCACATGGTTAGACACATGGGCGTGTGTCTATGCCGTGTGTGACACACGTCCTATCCCCATAGGCGTGTGGCATGACCGTGTGTTCCCTGCACCTAAAACTCTAAGTTAAATTAGCATACGGGTAGGACACAAGGGCGTGTGTCTTGGCCGTGTTAATTTAACAGAATGCTCAAGTTTTGGACACAGGATGAGCCCACGGGCGTGTGAGTCCACACGGTCCACCTACACGGGCGTGTGTCCCTTTATGTTAAGGAAAATTTTTTGAGTAGCCCAAGGTTAATCGAACGTGGCCGTATTTGTCCTGCATTGCTCTCTGATATGTTATAGGTCTCGAAGGCCTATACAAGAGACGAGATGTTCATGATTGAATGGTTTTAAATTCAAATGAATTTTCTGATCCAAGTTAGTATACTGAAAGTGTAAAGTTCAGTAATGCCTCGAGCCTTGTCCCGGTGTTGGATTCGGGTTAGGGGTGTTACAAATTTGGCTCTCGTCATGAGATGGGTTGGGTGTTGATTTGTGCTTATGGTATTTTGTATTGCTATTGATTCTTTTTGTTGGTTATCTGTTCTTTTAGGTACATAACACGAATACTTGCGATAAATCTAAGGTCACTATTACCGCTTTGAAAAAGAAGAAGACACCAGGCGCGACCTCATCATCAGGCCCTACCTCAGTCGCACGCAATCCATGTCTATAGTTTCTACTAGGTCCTCACGAGGACCAATATTAGCACCTTAGGCAATGACCCTTGAGTTTAAGTTATTGCATAGATTGGAAGGCATTACAGGCTGTCCACTTAGCTAATAGAATGCATGCATTGATTGATACAGCTTCATGGGATCGATTTTTCACCATCATCGAGCCTACTTAACTCACACTGGAATTTTGTTCGACATTCTCTTTACAGCAAGTTTTGGGGTCGCCCTTGGACTCTATTCCGAGGAGCTCATGAGTACTGTGGAGTTTCCTACATTATACCACCACATCCATCAGTCACCTTCACTGTTAGACTGATATTGCCATAACTAAGACACCATACAACCCAAGTCAGTTGAACGCAACTTCTCTACCTCCGACACTGCATTATATCCATGCCATTTTGGCGCACTCATTGACCAGTCAGAGGGAGAGCACTGGGGTCGTCAGTACTTATGATGCCTACTTTCTTTGGAGCATGGCGATGTGACGCCCATTTGGTCTTGCATACTTCATCACCCTATCTTTTTGCCACCAGTTTAACCGTAGTAGGAAGGGCCCTATCTATTTGGGCCCTTACGTGAATAGCCTAACAAGGAATTTTGGTTTCTTTGATACTCTAAAGTAGACATCCATCTTTACATTGATTTTAAAGATGATCCCGCAAGGATTTATGAGTCACATGAGGATGATTAAGCGATAGCATGGAATGGGTCCCCATCGATATATACTGTCTCATTTCGATCCTCAGAATAAGCATAAGAAGTTTCTAGATGATGATCCTCCTCACCATGCGGACCCACCTCGCTCCCATCCACTTCCAAGTCACCCTACCATTGCTCCTGCAATTACACTCGAGGACCTCTCTGAGTGGTTTGAATGTTTTGAGCAACGATACTTTGAGTATTTCGATAGTATTAACACTGCTTTACATCAGATTCGCCAGCACCTTCATATCTCCCATTCTAATTATGCAGCGAATGATCCCAACACCTCTCACGATGACGATCATTGATCTGTTTCATTTTATTTGTTTTATTTATATTATTTTCGATTGTACTTTTATTTTTATTTTTGTTGTTTTATTTTGATTTGTAAGAATTCTTTATTTTTATTTTTCTTTTGAACTATGCTGTTATATTTTGATGGTTGTCTTTATTCAAGTTTGTAATCTTTTTATTTTCTTATTTATATTTGTTTATCTTCTTATTAGTTTGCTCTGAAACATGCACTACATTTAGATTTGTCCACAATTTCAGTTTTCACTATTTTAGCGTTCATCCCAATTCAAGGCAATTTCAATCCTTTCCCTCTCTTTTGATATTGTGCTTATTTTATGCTTATCTCTATTTATACATTGAGGACAATGTACATCTTAAGTGTGGCGAGGTTGTTTGTATATTTATGATAAAATCCTTGAATTATTTGTTGTGTTTAAGTAATTTTCTCATACCCTCCATTAGAGTGAATTTTTTTATTTGGGATTTTTATTGATGTTGTTTGAGATTAATTTGTAGATTTTTATGTATTGGTTGATTTATACTTTAAGACATGAGACAATCAAGCATGATAATTTGTTTTTCAGAAATAAATATTTGAGGTTGTCTCTCTGAATTATGTTATTATCTTGAAATTTTGAAATTGCAAGTTTGACATCAAAACCATAATTTTTTGTGAGCTTTTGAGCCTATAGAGCATATATTTTATTTCGTGCTCATTCTATTTTTGGTTGTGAGTATGTCAACTTGATTTGTTATTCTAGAACTTGCTTCGATTATGTATGTCGAGACCACATTATTGATTTGATATACTGAGATGATAGAGACACTTAGGATTTAACCTACTTAACCTATAAAAGGCTTACCTATTGAATTAACCTTGAGTAAACCCTATTGATCCTAACACATTTTTTTTCTATCCCGTTAATGTTAACCCATAACTCATATGTATGTTGTAAAATTATCCTTTTTATTGACTCCCTTTTTGTCAAGAGTTGATTTGGTTAGTTGCCTAACTATATTTCATTATCTGAATTTTTGAATTATATTTTGTTTAAAAAAATAGAAAGAAGAAGAAAAACCTGAAAAAAATGATGAAAATAGAAAATATATATTTGATTGATCTTGAATCGTTAGTTGCATATTCTATTGAAAAGCTTGTTTTTATTCTTGATTAGTCTTGTTGATGTAAATTATGTTAATTTAGCAACTGATTGATTTTCTAGATTGGTAACTTATCAATAGCAACTGATTGATTTTCTAGATTGGTAACTTATCAATTCGATCTCGATTATGACCGACTTTTCTGACCTTTTCCATATCCTTAACTTAAGTCCCATTATAACCTTTTAAAGACCTTTTGATTGATGTGTCATCTCATTTTATAGTGGTGGAGATTTGATTTTTGAGCAAGCCTATGTTAATGACATTTCTTATTCGGCTATTGAGAGCATATTACTTAAGCCTTAAACACTTTGAGTGTTTTGAGTGAATTTAAGGTAATTATTTAGATAAGGGGAGACACCTATGTTTTTGTGCTTTAAAATTTTTAGCTTGGACTGCTTGAATCTTTAGTGTCCTTTTGGTTGAATTTCTAATGCATGATTATTTGCAAATTATCTTCAAACATTATTGATGAAAATGACCAATTGAGAAAGTTGACTTTAATGTGGGTTGAGGATTTTGTTTAAGGACAAGTAAACACTTAAGTGTAAGGATATTTGATAAGTGTTAAAAGTAACATGTTTTAATCCCGTTCTTAATGCGTTTTTGGATGATTATTTGATTTAAAATGGTGAATTTTATACTCCTAATCCTTTAAATTCATGTTTTTATACTTAGGAGAGCATTTGAGAGCAAAAGGAGCAAAAAATAAAAAATTGGACCAAGGTACAAGGGCCACACGGGCTGGACTTTCCCATACGGGCTGGGTACACGACCGTGTGAGCAGCACGAGCGTGTGCCAGACCGTGTTTATTTTGCAAACTACACCCCAAACACGCGAAAAATGTAATTTTTAGGTTTTTCCGACATTCTCAGACCTTTATATGATAAAAAGAAGAAGATAGGAAAAAAGCTGTCAGAGAATATTGAAGAAAACAACTCGAAAAACACCATTGAAGCTGACTTTGAAGTAGATTTCCATCAAGATTGAAGATCTTACTTTGATTTCTTTGAAGTTTATTATGAGTTTCTTTATTTCTTGTGGTTATATTGTCTTTGAGATGTCTTTATTTGTGATTATGAACTAACTTTCTATATACCTAGGGGAGATGAACCTTATGATGAATTATGTCTTTTGATTTCTATTTTTACATAATAAATACTTGGATATTATTCTTAATTATGTGTGCTTAATTCTTGTTTTAATATTTCTAGACTATTGTAACTCAATTAATACTTGGATACTATCTCTTAATACTCGAATATAGTTGCAATTCATATACAGAATCAGATGCATTTTTCATAATTAGAAACATATTCAAAATGAGATACATATTCATATTCAAAAATAGATATAGATCACACCCCTATTCGCTATACATCATCTCTGACCATCCCTACACACCAATTAGGGTAACAAGTACCAATCCAATAGCACACACCTATAAGTAAGCATGTCACTTTTCAGAATAACGCAAGCAAGCTGCCAGATCAGATACATGTGGCCAAGCCAGCAAAATAGATATGTGATTTAAACTACTAGATAAGGCAAATTATTAAACTGCAAACACTTCTTCCGTCACATCATTATCCCAACCCACTCTACATGTACATACTGACAGATATCAAATGAACATATGTCATGCATGTTTTCTACATCAAAATATGCTAATAGAATTATTTGATGACAAATCATATATATATGTCACAAACCATATCCATATTACATATAGTAGAAGTATATCAGATTTCATGTTTCAGAGTCATTGTTCTACAAGACGGACCCTACGAAGTGGCTAAATACGAATCACACATCATTATTGCTCTAAGCAAAATTTTCAGAACATGGGTCCACACGTTCCTGTGGCTCAACAGCCCAACTGGCACAGCCCGTGTGGTCCACATGGTCTGACACACAGCCTAACACACGTCCATGTGACCCACATGACCTAATCGACCAGCTCGTGTGGCCCACAGGGTATGTCACACGGTTGTATGGCTCACATGGCCTGGCACATAACCATATGGTATCGATAGTGCACTTTTTGGCAACATACTATTCATTATTTTTCAAGTTTTCTGTTACACGCCTTATTATTTTTTGAAGCAATCTCAATAGTGAGAAATCTTGTACCTAGAACGACGATTAAAACCAACCGTTTAGCATTGATTTACTAAATTTAAGCCACTAATTCAATCACAAATGCAAACAAAAAGCCTTAACCAAACTAGTCAACCCCTAAACAAAGCATATTTCACTTACCCTTGAAAGAAACAATAGCCAAAAGAACCCTTCAGTTCGTCGAAGGGGCGTCATACACCTCACGGTCTTCTCCTAAGGAAAACACAAAACAATCAGTTCTTAATTGAATAATTGACCCATAAAATATACCTAAAAAATTCAAGGAAAAAGATACATAACTAAATTGAAACAATAACTACTTACCAACTTGCACAACACTTGATAGTGTGGAAAAAAGAATCGATTATCGAAATAGAAATAGGAGCAGAAGAAGAATGGAAAAATTTAGAAAAAGGAATAAACCAAAAAATTTTCTTTGACAGTATACAACTAACGTGAATAAAGGGAATGAGGAAATGGGACGACAAATGGAGAAGAATATGTGAAAAAATTTGGGAATAATTTCAAAAAGAATTTTAAATTAAACTAACCACCTCCCTACTAGATCCCATTAAACCAGTTACACTAACTTAATCCGCTTTCCTCTAAAATTTGAATTCCATCCAACTACTCCAACATGTGTGGCACACTCATTGAGAAGAAAAAATTATTACCGTTTGCACGCTCAAGGATTCGAACACAAGACCAAAGGATAAGCTAAAGCCTTACCACTAAATTAGCAGACTCATTCTATCATTAGTTGAGTGAAAATAATATATACCTCAAATATCCAAAGTCAGGGGTTGGGAAAAAATTAACAAAATTTAAAGCGACAAGGATTCAGACCTAGAACCTTTCACACATTACTCACAACCCTTAACCACTGAATTAGATTAATCACATTTGACAATTTTTAACAATTCAAAAACTAAATTTTTTGGGCATTACAATTTTCCCCCTTAAAAGAAATTTCGGCCTTGAAATTTACCTGACTCAAACAGATGTTGGTATTGTTTTCAAATTGAGTCCTCTGGTTCCCATGTGGCTTCTTCTGTACCATAATTCTGCTACAGAATCTTAATTAATAGAATAGCCTTTTTTCTCAAGACTTTCACCTCTTAATCCAGAATCTAAACTGGCTCTTCCTTGAAAGTCAAATCCGGCCTTACCTCAATTTCTACAACAAACATAATGTGAGATGGTTTAGATCGATACCGTCTTAACATAGAGATGTGAAAAAACATCATGTACAAGGTTTAATTTTGGAGGCAACTGTAACACCTCGAAATAGGGCCTAAACGGAACAGTGGTTGCGAAACCACAAATCTGAGGTAGAAAATTTATTTTATTATTATTTTGAGGTTCATGATATGATTGCATGATTGTGTGAAAATTTCATGATGAAATTCTATGCATAAAGTGCTTAAGTTGAGATTAGGGACTAAATCGAATAATTTGCAAAACTTGAATTCTAGAAGTTTTTAGTATGAAATTGCTTTGGAATATTAATGAGGAGGTCTTAAATAGAAATTTGACCAATTTATAAGTCTATGGACAAAAATTGGACATGGATGGAATTTTTGGAAAGTTTAGTAGTAAGGGCATTTTGGTCATTTAGTTATTAAAATGAATTAAAAACAAAATTAAAAGCCAATTTTTGTCCATCTTCTTCATTAGGACAAAATTTCAAGGGTTCTCCATAGCTAGGGTTTGTTTCAAGCTTTCAAACTCCATAGTAAGTGATTCCAAGCCCCGTTTTTAATGATCTTTACGTTTTTGGAGTCCCGATAACTTGATTAAGCTTATTCTAGCAATAATTCAACCTAGGGTTCATATTTGGAAAAATACCCATAGGTGAAATTTGTGTATTTTGGTGTTTTATGATAGAATATGAGGTTTTAAATTATGTTAGACAACTTGTGCTACTCGGTTTTAAGTGAAAACGAGTAAAAGGGCTTAATCGGTAAAAATACCTAATAGTCATAAGTACATGTTAGAGTGTGAATTTGATGTTGTCATAGAAGGGAAAAATGATCAGCATGTCATAAAACATAAGAAAATATGATGAAGTTTAATTTACGAGCCTTGGGGAAAAAGTGCAAATATGTGAAAGTTTAGAGGCAAAAATGTAATTTTGCCAAAGTTTGGGTCAAGGACTGTTTTGAATAAATGTGAGTATTAAATAAGCTAATTTTTTTATTATAGATCAAGAAGAACAAAATCCGGAGTTAGACCGGGGAAAGAAAAAGATAGTGGACTAAATCGATATAGTTGATCGTATTTTGTTTCGAGGTAAGTTTGCGGTAAATAAAAGCAATATTCTATTATTTTACGTTAATTTTGTTAATTTCCAGCATATGTATATTTATTTTATGAAATTATTCAAAGAAGACTTAAGCATGAATTGACGGAGAAGAAATTTTAGAAAGTCCCGGTTGAACCATAGGAATGTGTAGGATACAAATGTCATGACATTAGGGTTTAAGGATACCGTGTAAGACCATGCCAAGGCATGACAATTGGTAAGGTTTCTAAGGCAAGGAAATCATGTAAGACCATGTCAAGACATGGCATTGATAAGTTACTATAAGGCAAAGGTCCCATGTAAGACCATGCCAAGGCATGGCATTGGTGAGTTCATAAGGCAAGGATACCATGTAAGACCATGTCAAGACATGGCAATGGTAAGTTTCAAAAGGATACCACGTAAAACCATGACAAGTCATGGCAATGGTAAGGTACCCGCGTATCCTTCATATTCCAAGTGGTTTAACGGGAAAATTTAAAGAGAATATCAAGGTAAGGTAAGGTAAGACGAGTTATACTAAAAAGGTAAGACAAGTTCATGCTAGAAGAGTAAAGGTAAGTACATAATGTTCATGTATAAAAAAGGTAAGTAAAATGTATTAATAAATTTGATTAAGTAAGTAAGTATTTAAGTAAGTGAGTAAGTGAAGAAGTTTTAAATATGTCTATGACAATTAATGAAGTTGCATTAAGTAGTATCATGCCAAGTAGTAAGATAATTCTTATGAATGTTGTTATTTATTTGCATGCAAACTTACTAAGCTTAATGCTTACCCCCTTTATTTTCCTTCTTTTTATAGTTTTGTCAAGCTAAATCGGGGATCTTAAAGTACGTCGGAGGTCCAGGCACACTATCACGATGATTATTTTGGTATAGCTAGACGTTTCATTTTGAGTATGGCATGTATAGCATCGTTGCCATTTTGTGTGTATGATCTTATGATATGGCTAATGATTGGTATGTAAATGCTTGATAATGATTAGCTGTTGGAATGGCTAATCAAAGACATGTTTGGTGTTATGTATGCCTAAATGTTAGTTATTCCATGGAAATCATGAAAAAGGTGAAATTAGCACAAAACAGAATCAGACAGTAGCAGTGACGTGAATTTGAAAAATCACTAAAAATAGTAGAAATGGAATTAAATGATGAATAAGTTATGAAATTAAATATTATTATGTCTATTTTCAAATGGAAGAAACAAAATAGGTAAATGAGATATATTTTATGAGATATTTAAATTTTTTGTGAAACAGGGCCAGAGCGATTTCTTGATCCCTTGTTCTGAATTTGGAAATTCACCAAAAATTATACAAAGATAATTAGAAGTCATTGTTTACATGTACAGATTCCTTATTGAGTCTAGTTTTATGATGAATAAACTTCATAGTAATTGGAACTCTGTATAGGGTAATACACAGAGGTCAGAGCAGTCAAACCCAGAAATAGGGGAGAATTTAACTAATAAACTGCACCATTTGGCCCAACAAAAAATTCTATAAAACAATTATTTGATAGATATATGAGTCTAGTTTCAGGAAAAATTTACAGAATTGGATTTTGAGTTTCGTAACTCGAGATATGATTTTTTAAGTGACTGTGACGCAGATTGCCAGCTTCTCTCGAAGTTTTAAAAATAAATTGTTTGAGCTGTTTAAGTAATGAATTAAGTCCGTTAACACCTCGTGTTCGAATCCTGCGACAGTCTCGGGTACGGGGTGTTACATTTATTGGTATCAGAGTGAAGGTTTAGTCAGTTCTCGGAATATTTAGTATGAGCAATAGTCTAGCTATACATGCCATACTTATGTGTTGATAGTGTGACGACTCCTGACGATTTTAAAATGTTTTCTTTTATAGTTATGGATCCCAAACAAGCTGGTGAAGATAATGTACAGAGTAACGTGCCCGCTCCCGCAGAAGGGACGGTGCCACCAAATAGTAGTGAAAGGCTCGTTACAGTTAGTCAAGGAGGAGGGGTCGAGAAGCCTTCTTCCAAGCTATGAATGAATGGTTTGTCGAGTTCGTTCGAACGAATCTGGCTGTTAGACCTCCACCCCCTCATGATCATCAGACCACCCATGTAGCTCCCCCAGTCATAGGTACAGTTATAAGAGAAAAACCACCAGTTGATAAAATCAGAAAACAAGGAGCCGAAGAGTTTCGAGCTACAAAAGATGATGATGCAGAAAAGGCAGAATTTTGGCTCTAGAATACTATCAGAGTCTTTGATGAGTTATCCTGCACACCTGAGGAATGTATGAAATGTGTTGTATCACTCCTTAGAGATTCGGCCTACCATTGGTGGAAGACACTTGTATCAGTTGTACCGAAAGAGAGAGTCACTTGGGACTTCTTTCAGGAGGAATTCCGTAAAAAGTACATCAGTCAGAGGTTTGTTGACCAGAAAAGAAAAGAGTTTCTAGAGTTGAAACAGGGCAATATGACAGTGATTGAATATGAGCGCGAGTTTGTTAGACTCAACAATTATGCTCGAGAGTGTGTGTCTACAGAGGCTATTATGTGCAAAAGATTTGAGAATGGGCTTAATGATGATATTCGATTGTTTGTTGGTGTCCTAGAAATAAAAGAGTTTGCTATCCTAGTTGAGAGAGCCTGTAAGGCAGAGGAGCTGTTAAAAAGAAAGAGCAAAGTTGAAATTAAGATGCAAGACACGAAGAAAAGACTAATGAGCAAGTCATTTCAGTCTACATCCAAGAGGCCTAGAGAGTTCTCCACTAGATCTAATTTTTCAGCTGGATATTCTAGCCGAAACAAAGGCAGAAGATTTATGAGTCCGAAAGCTTAGACCACTTCGATTGCAAGCGTTGGCAGTGTTCAGCCTGATAGACCAGAGTGTCCTCGATGTGGTCGACGTCACCCAGGTCAGTTTCGAGCAACTGTGACAGGTTGTTTCCGATGTGGTGCACCAGACCATTTTATTCGGGAGTGTCCCGAAATGATTAAAAGGGAAGCAATACCGAATGTAAGATCAGGAAAAGCTCCTGTCAGAGGTAGACCACTGAGAAATCTAGGAGTTGGGGCAAATAATAGAGGTGCATCTAGAGATTCAGCAGTGAGGCCAGATGTTAGAGTACCTGCGAGGACTTATGCTATCCGTACTCGCGAAGAGGCATCCTCCCCCAATGTGATTATGGGTACATTTTCTCTCCATGATACTAGAGTTATTGCTTTGATTGATTCGAGTTCAACCCATTCATATGTTTGCATGAAATTGATGCCTAGTATAAGTATGCCTATAGAATCTAAAGAATTTGTGATTAAAGTATCGAATCCATTAGGCAAGCATGTATTAGTAGATAAAGTATGTAGAAATTGTCCTTTGATGATTAGAGGCTACTGTTTTCCGGCCGATCTCATGCTATTGCCATTTGATGAGTTTGATGTGATTCTTGGTATGGATTGGTTGACTACACATGATGTGATAGTGAATTGTGGAAAGAAATTCATTGAGTTGAAGTGTGAAAATGGTGAAATTCTTCGGGTTAATTCAGAAGAGTTAGATAGTTCATTTCCCATAATTTCTGTTATGTCTGCTCAGAAATGTTTGAGAAAAGGGTATGAAGCTTATCTTGCTTTTGTGTTGAACACTAAAGATCTAGAATTGAAAATTGAATCAGTGCCTATGGTATGTGAGTTTCCCGATGTGTTTCCCGAAGAACTACCAGGTTTGCCTCCTGTTAGAGAAGTTGAGTTTGGTATTGAGTTGATTCTAGGTACCACGCCTATTTCTATTGCTCCTTATAGAATGGCTCCGTTGGAATTGAAAGAATTGAAAGCTCAGTTGCAGGAATTAACAGATAAAGGCTTTGTAAGACCCAGTAGTTCACCATGGGGTGCACCAGTGCTATTTGTGAAAAAGAAAGATGGATCGATGAGATTGTGCATAGATTATCGGCAACTTAACAAGGTAACAGTAAAGAACAAGAATCCATTGCCTAGAATTGATGATCTGTTTGATCAATTGAAGGGAGCTACTATGTTCTCTAAGATAGATTTGAGATCCGGATACTATCAGTTGCGAGTTAAAGAGTCAGATGTCCTGAAGACTGCTTTCCGGACTAGGTATGGTCATTATGAGTTCCTTGTGATGCCATTTGGCTTGACTAATGCTCCTGCCATTTTCATGGACTTAATGAACTGAATTTTCAGACCGTACTCGGATAAGTTTGTAGTTGTGTTCATTGATGACATCTTGATTTATTCTCATGACGAGACTGAGCATGCAGAGCATTTGAGAATAGTTTTACAGATTCTGAGAGATAATCAGTTGTATGCCAAGTTCAGCAAAAGTGAGTTTTGGTTACGAGAAGTTGGTTTTCTTGGACATATTGTCTCAGGTGAAGGTATTAAGGTTGATCCGAGCAAGATTTCAACTATTGTTGATTGGAAGTCTCCTAGAAATGTATCAGAAGTTAGAAGTTTTCTTGGTCTTGCCGGATATTATAGACGATTTGTAAAGGGATTTTCCATGATAGCTACCCCACTGACAAGATTGCTGCGAAAGGATGTCAAGTTTGAATGGACTGAGAAGTGTCAACAGAGTTTTGACAAGTTAAAAGCATTGTTGACTAAAGCTCCTGTTTTAGTACAACCAAAACCAGGTAAGGAGTTTGTGATTTATAGTGATGCGTCCATGAATGGACTTGGTTGTGTACTTATGTAGGAGGGGAAGGTAATTGCTTATGCCTCTAGACAGCTAAAGCCACATGAAAAGAACTATCCGACACATGATTTAGAGCTAGCTGCCATTGTTTTTGCGTTGAAGATTTGGAGACATCATTTGTACGGTGAGAAGTGCCACATATTCACTGATCACAAAAGTTTGAAATATTTGATGACTCAAAAAGATTTGAATTTGAGGCAAATAAGATGGTTAGAGTTGATTAAAGATTATGAGCTAGTGATCGATTATCACCCAGTTAAGGCAAACGTTGTTGCTGCTGCTTTGAGTAGGAAATCTTTGTTTGCATTAAGAGCTTTGAACACTAGTCTAGCCTTATTAGATGATGGTTTTATCTTAGCTGAGTTGAGAGCTAAACTGATGTTTCTTGAAGAAATTTGTGAAGCTCAGAAAAATGACAGTGAGTTGTTAGCCAAAAGAGATCACTGCGGGTCGGATATAGAGTCAGATTTTCAGATTAGTTCTGACGGTTGTTTGATGTTCCGAGATAGGGTATGCGTACCGAAAAATGATAACCTTATTCGAAAGATCTTACAGGAAGCACATAGTAGTTCTTTATCTATTCATCCAGGTAGTACAAAGATGTATAATAATTTGAAGAAAATGTACTGGTGGGTAGGAATGAAAAGGGACATTTCAGAGTTTGTTTCTAGATGCTTGATCTGTCAGCAGGTAAAGGCCGAACATCAGGTACCTTCAGGTTTATTTCAGCCTGTGTTAGTCCCTGAGTGGAAATGCGATCGAGTTACTATGGATTTTGTGACAGGATTGCCGTTGACACCAAGAAAGAAAGATGCAATATGGGTTGTGATTGATAAGTTAACGAAGTCGGCTCATTTTATTCCAGTTCGTATGGATTATTCACTTGACAAGTTGGCCGAATTGTATATTTCAGAGATAGTCAGACTACACGGGGTACCATTATCGATCAATTTAGACAGAGATCCAAGATTTACTTCATGGTTTTGGAAGAAATTACAGGAGGCTTTGGGCACAAAGTTGAGTTTTAGTACAGCTTTCTATCCTCAAACCGACGGTCAATCAGAGAGAGTTATTCAGGTACTTGAAGATATGATTAGATGCTGTGTACTAGAATTTCAAGGTAGTTGGGAAAAATATTTACCATTAGTAGAGTTTGCCTACAATAATAGTTATCAGTCGAGTTTGAAGATGGAACCTTATGAAGATTTGTATGGACGTAAATGTCGCACACCTTTGTATTGGACAGAGCTTAAGGAAAATCAGATTTACGGGGTTGATCTAGTTAAAGAAACAGAAGAGAAAGTAAAAATCATTAGAGATTGCTTGAAAGCAGCTTCAGACAGACAAAAGTCGTATGCAGATTTGAAGAGAAAAGAGATTGAGTATCAAGTTGGTGCCAAAGTGTTTTTGAAAGTATCCCCGTGGAAGAAAGTTCTCAGATTTGGCAAGAAAGACAAACTAAGTCCACGTTTTATTGGACCGTTTGAAGTGATTGAGAGAGTCGAACCATTAGCATATCGGTTAGCTTTGCCAATTAAGTTAAAGAAGATTCATAATGTATTTCATGTGTCTATGCTACGTCATTATCGTTCAGATCTGTCACATGTGATTTCTCAAACAGAGGTTGAGATTCAGCTAGACATGACTTACGGTGAAGAACCGATAAAGATTCTAGCTTGAGAGGTAAAGCAATTAAGGAATAAAAGTATTGACTTCTGAAAGTACTATGGAATAGACATGGGGTAGACGAGGCTACATGGGAGCCCGAAGAGGCTATGCGAAAATAGTACCCAAATCTCTTCATAGGTAAGATTTTCGGGGACGAAAATCCCTAAAGGGGGGAGAAATGTAACATCCTGAAATAGGGCCTAAACAAAAAAGTGGTTGTGAAACCACAAATTCGAGGTAGAAAATTTATTTTATTATTATTTTGAGGTTCATGATATGATTGCATGATTGTGTGAAAATTTCGTGATGCAATTCTATGCATAAAGTGCTTAAGTTGAGATTAGGGACTAAATCAAATAATTTGCAAAACTTGCATTCTAGAAGTTTTTAGTATGAAATTGCTTTGGAATATTAATGAGGAGGTCTTAAATAGCAATTTGACCAATTTCTAAGTCTATGGACAAAAATTGGACATGGATGGAATTTTTGGAAAGTTTAGTAGTAAGGGCATTTTGGTCATTTAGTTATTAAAATGAATTAAAAACAAAAATAAAAGCCAATTTTTGTCCATCTTCTTCATTAGGACAAAATTTCAGGGGTTCTCCATAGCTAGGGTTTGTTTCAAGCTTTCAAACTCCATAGTAAGTGATTCCAAGCCCCGTTTTTAATGATCTTTACGTTTTTGGAGTCCCGATAACTTGATTAAGCTTATTCTAGCAATAATTCAACCTAAGGTTCATATTTGGAAAAATACCCATAGGTTAAATTTGTCTATTTTGGTGTTTTATGATAGAATATGAGGTTTTAAATTATGTTAGACAACTTGTGCTACTCGGTTTTAAGTGAAAACGAGTAAAAGGGCTTAATCGGTAAAAATACCTAATAGTCATAAGTACATGTTAGAGTGTGAATTTGATGTTGTCATAGAAGGGAAAAATGATCAGCATGTCATAAAACATAAGAAAATAGGATGAAGTTTAATTGACGAGCCTTTGGGAAAAAGTGCAATTATGTGAAAATTTAGGGGCAAAAATGTAATTTTTCCAAAGTTTGGGTCAAGGACTATTTTAATAAATGTGAGTATTAAATAAGCTAATTTTTTTATTATAGATCAAGAAGAACAAAATCCGGAGTTAGGCCGTGGAAAGAAAAAGATAGTGGACTAAATCGATATAATTGATCGTATTTTGTTTCGAGGTAAGTTTGCAGTAAATAAATGCAATATTCTATTATTTTATGTTAATTTTGTTAATTTCCAGCATGTGTATATTTATTTTATGAAATTATTCAAAGAAGACTTAAGCATGAATTGACGAAGAAGAAATTTTAGAAAGTCCCGGTTGAACCTTAGGAATGTGTAGGATACAAATGTCATGACATTAGGGTTTAAGGATACCGTGTAAGACCATGCCAAGGCATGACAATTGGTAAGGTTTCTAAGGCAAGGAAATCATGTAAGACCATATCAAGACATGGCATTGATAAGTTACTATAAGGCAAAGGTCCCATGTAAGACCATGCCAAGGCATGGCATTGGTGAGTTCATAAGGCAAGGATACCATGTAAGACCATGTCAAGACATGGCAATGGTAAGTTTCAAAATGATACCACGTAAGACCATGACAAGTCATGGAAATGGTAAGGTACCCGCGTATCCTTAATATTCCAAGTGGTTCAACGGGAAAATTTAAAAGAGAATATCAAGGTAAGGGAAGGTAAGACGAGTTATACTAAAAATGTAAGACAAGTTCATGCTAGAAGAGTAAAGGTAAGTACATAATGTTCATGTATTCTTGATAAGGAAAAAGGTAAGTAAAATGTATTAATAAATTTGATTAAGTAAGTAAGTATTTAAGTAAGTGAGTAAGTGAAGAAGTTTTAAATATGTCTATGACAATTAATGAAGTTGCATTAAGTAGTATCATGCCAAGTAGTAAGATAATTCTTATGAATGTTGTTATTTATTTGCATGCAAACTTACTAAGCTTAATGCTTACCCCCTTTATTTTCCTTCTTTTTATAGTTTTTTCAAGCTAAATCGGGGATCGTAAAGTACGTCGGAGGTCCGGGCACACTATCACGATGATTATTTTGGTATAGCTAGACGTTTCATTTTGAGTATGGCATGTATAGCATCGTTGCCATTTTGTGTGTATGATCTTATGACATGGCTAATGATTGGTATGTAAATGCTTGATAATTATTAGCTATTGGAATGGCTAATCAAAGACATGTTTGGTGTTATGTATGCCTAAATGCTAGTTATTCCATGGAAATCATGAAAAAAGTGAAATTAGCACAAAACAGAATCAGACAGTAGCAGTGACATGAATTTGAAAAATCACTAAAAATATTAGAAATGGAATTAAATGATGAATAAGTTATGAAATTAAATATTATTATGTCTATTTTCAAATGGAAGAAACAAAATAGGTAAATGAGATATATTTTATGAGATATTTAAATTTTTTGTGAAACAGGGCCAGAGCGATTTCTTGATCCCTTGTTCTGAATTTGGAAATTCACCAAAAATTGTATAAAGATAATTAGAAGTCATTGTTTACATGTACAGATTCCTTATTGAGTCTAGTTTTATGATAATAAACTTCATAGTAATTGGAGCTCTGTATAGGGAGATATTTGATTCGTAATACACAGAGGTCAGAGCAGTCAAACCCAGAAATAGGGGAGACTTGAACTAATAAACTGCACCATTTGGCCCAACAAAAAATTCTGTAAAACAATTATTTGATAGATATATGAGTCTAGTTTCAGGAAAAATTTACAGAATTGGATTTTGAGTTTTGTAACTCGAGATATGATTTTTTAAGTGACTGTGACGCAGATTGCCAGCTTCTCTCGAAGTTTTAAAAATAAATTGTTTGAGCTGTTTAAGTAATGAATTAAGTCCGTTAACACCTCGTGTTCGACTTCGGCGACGGTCTCGGGTACGGGGTGTTACAGCAACTCTAATTGATAGGTGACCGACCCAACTCGTCTCAAAACTTGATATGGCCGAATTAACCTAGGGCTCAACTTGCCCTTACATCCAAATCAAAGAACCTTCTTCCACGGAGATACCTTAGGACAAACTCGATCTGTCTGTCAGAAGCTGCCTTAAGACAATCCCAAATCAATCTAATCTTATCCTCAGTCTAAGAAACTAAATCTAGACCCATAATCCTCCTCTCACTCAACTCGGTCTAACACAATGGAGTGCGACACTTACATCCATTAAGAGCCTCATATGGTGCCATCTGAATATTGGACTGAAAGCTATTATTATAAGCAAATTAAGCATGTGGCAGAAAGTTTTTCCAACTACCACAGAAGTCAATAACATAACTCCGTAGCATATCCTTCAATAACTCAATCACCTTTCTTGTGACATCCCTCACTCGTTTTCTGTCATCAGAATAGGGTTACAGAGCATTACCAAAATAAACAGATCTGTAACAACCCGATTTTGGGCCTAGTCAGAACAATTGTTTTGGGACCACAAATTTGGTATCATAAAACTTTTTTTATTACATTTTTATGGCATATAGTTTTATGGAATGGTTTCGTGAAAATTTCGTTCGAAAATTTTGACGTTTGAGCACTCAATTTAGCAAAAAGGACTAAATTGTAAAAAAGTGCAAAAGTTGAGTACTACATGCTAGAGGTGTCTAATTGCTACGAAATTTTAAATTGAAGGTCCTTAGATGGTAATTAGACCATTTTTAAGTTAATGGATAAAAATGAACATGGATTAGGTGAAATTTCATGTTTTATAAAAGGGCATTTTGGTAGTTTGTTAATTAAAGACAAAATAAGTAAAATAAAAGCAAGTTTTAGTCCATCTTCTTGTTTCTTGACTGGTACTTGAAAGGAGAAGACATAGCTAGGGTTTTTCCACTTTTCAAGCTTGATTGCAAGTCTGTTCTTGTCCCGTTTTTAATGCTCTTTACATTTTTGAAGTTGTTATCACTCGATCTATCTATTTCTACCATTAATTTGAGAAATGATTAAGGTCTAGGGTTTGAAACATGTTAGATATGTGTGTGTTTTGATGTCTAATGGTAGAAAATGTATGTTTGGAATATGATAAACAACTTTTGCTAGGTGATTTTGATGAAAATGTCAAAAGGACCTATTTGTAAAAAGGTTATAAAATGTGTGTAAAAGTGTGATTAAAATGAAAATGTAAGATGTTATAAGCATTAAAAAGGTTTGGCTAGGCTTGGGAATTGAAGAAATTGAATCCATTTCAATTTACGACCCTAGGGACCAAAGTGTAAAAATGTCAAAATTTAGGGCCAAAAATGTAATCTCACCATAATGTGATTTTTGAACTGAATTGAGTAATTTCAATAATAAATGAGTTAAATTTTCTATTATAGATCAAGAGAAATGAGGTTCGAACCTAGATCGGGGGAAAAATAAAGTGTTTGACGATTAGGCCCCATTTTTACTATTTTTGTACCGAGGTAAGTTCGTATGTAAATAATGCATTGTTTTAATTATGTTTTAAATGCTTTATTATTATATGAATTGTTATTGACCCTTGGACATATTCGACAAAGTTTTGAAAAGCATTTAATCCCAGTTGAACCTTAGGAATGATAGGATACAAATGTCATGACATTGGGGTTACTAAGACTATGTGTACCATATCTGGGATATGGAATCAAAATGATAATTCATGTAGGACCATATATGAGACTTTGTATAAGACCATATCTGGGATATGACATCGATATGAGACTTCGTGTAAGACCGTAGCCGGGCTATTAACATTGATACGAGATTACATGTAAGACCATATTTGAGATATGGCAATTGTACGGTATCGTGTGTACGGGACTCCCGAGTATCCTTTTGTATTCCAAGTGGTTTAATGGGTAATTTAACGAGTACGTCAAAAATTAATTGTGTGTAAATCCAATTCGAGATGACTCAGGTATGTATGTAAAACTCGTACGTAATGAGCTCGTTATGTGAAGAACCTCGTTAAGGTTATGATTGAGTAAGTTATGATTATAGCTTACTCCCTTTTTCTTTTCCCTTGTCTTATAGTGTCACCAAGCTAGCTCGGGGATCGGAGACAGTCAGAGATCCACTCACATTATCAACTTATTATTTTGGGTACCATTGAATTCAATATTTTGAGTTATGACATGTATAGGGACTTAGTTATTTTGTTATGTGCCATAATTGAGTTGGCCTAATGGGTTGGCCTATATTGGTTGATAATTCATTTTGTAAATGGCCATTTGAAATTGGCTAATATTGGTATAAGTGCATATATATGATGATGCTTTTCATGGATGTGGGAATTTGCATGGTTTGAATTGATATGTATGTAAAGTTTGTGTATGATGAATGTTAGTATGTGAATGAGGTGTTGATGTCTTGGTTATAGCTAGATTGGTTGAATAGATATGCTTGGATTGGTGTTATATGTTATTGTGTAGGTGTGAGTATGAAAGGGGGACAAAATGGCTTGGTAAATAGCCTTATTTTTGTCCACATAGGTAGACACATGGGCGTGTGTCTAGGCCATGTGAGACACACGGCTTGCCGCATGGGCGTGTGTTCTGGCCTTATATCCCTTGCACCTTAATTGTTGCAAAATAGAGTGCTCAGTATCGAGCACAATGGTAGAGACTCGGGTGTGTGTCTCAGCCGTGTAGATGACACGGCTTAGGCACAGGTGTGTGCCCTGTGCGTGTGAAGTCTGGACCTGTTTTATGAAAAAATTATGAAAATTAAATCGACCACACAGCTTAAGCACACGGGCATTTGCATTGGCCGTGTGACTTTAATTTATTTTTGGGTGATAAACAGAGAGTTACACGGGTTAAGGACACTGCGTGTATGACCACATGACCTGCCCACACGAGCATTTCCTGTAACACCCGTATCCCGTATCCGTCGCCGGAATAGGTAAAGGGGTATTACCGGACTTGAAACTCATACCCGAACAGTAAAAATTTTGAATATATTTTTTTCTTTTTTTTTAGAGAACGTTCCTTTAGGTAAATACTAAAGACACTCAGGGATAAAATTTAACTGCTATAAGTACACATTCAAAAGATGCCATTTTCGCATGGCTTATATACATTAACCAAAATATTCTTCGGCCACTGGTCTATTCTTTACATGCCATAAAATATTTCAAAACATAACAGTAACAAGCAGTGGATAGTGATAGTGTGACTAGTTGCTGACGATCCCCGAGCCTGTAGCTTCCAAATGAGATCTATAAAACAAAGGAAACAAAGTAAACGGAGTAAGCATTACAATGCTTAGCAAGTTTTAAGTAGTGTCAACAGATAACAATCAGATTATAACATAGTTGTTCGTATTTTTATTTCACTCTTCCTTCGGGCATACCATCCCTTTACCGAATATGCCCATCTCATCATATATAATAGGCAGATAAATTCTCACTTGATAGTGATCTCTTATAAACATAGGTATATTACATATTTTCACCAACTTTCCACATTGACCAAACGCACAATAATCATAGAACAGTCTTATTGGTTTACTCACATATGCATCACATAACGACCTTGTGATTTAGTCCAAATCAAGCTTAAATATAATCTCAAAATACATACCTGACCAGCTTAACGCATTGAACGTATTTATTACCAATTGTTACTGTGAAGTCGTATAATCTTATGCTTTACTCGAACCTTTAGCGAAACCTTTAGCTCGAATAGTCCCCACACGTAGTTATCGGGTCTTACCCGGACAAAATCTCCACACGTAGTCATCGAGTCTTACCCGGACATAATCTCCACACATAGTCATCGGGTCTTACCCGGAATATATTTCCAAGTTTCATGTACATTTAATCACATGTTACAACATTCACATCGACTGTCATATTTGTAATTCATTTGCCTCATCAAATATCTAATAATACACACCTTTCACATTTGGTCATTCGGCCATCATATACACACATCTCCTACATATTTCACACTAGCCATTCGGCTTTACCACATATACATATCTCATACATATTTCACACTAGCCATTCGGCTTTACCACATATACATATCCCATTCATATTTCACACTAGCCATTCGGCTTTACCACATATACATATCGCATACATATTTCACATTAGCCATTCGGCTTTACCACATATACATATCTCATACATATTTCACATTAGCCATTCGGCTTTACCAAATATACATATCTCATACATATTTCACATTAGCCATTCGGCTTTACCACATATACATATCTCATATATAATTCACACTAGCCATTCGGCTTTACCACATATACATATCTCATACATATTTCACATTAGCCATTCGGCTTTACCACATATACATATCTCTTATATATTTCACATTAGCCATTCGGCTTTACCACATATAAGTATCTCTTATATATTTATCTTGTACATCAATTTCAGCAATAGCTTATAAGCAGCTCAAATAGTTTCATCAATGTTTACAACAAATTCACATATTCACTACAAGCTGTTTTCCTGAGCAATAGTCACTAAATTATTTATAACTGGAGCTACAAAACTCAAAATCAATTGCCGTTAATTTTCCCTGAATATAGACTCATATATCTTCCATCATAAAATTTTCAGAATTTTAGGTTTGGCCAATCAATACCAGATTTTTCTTAAAATTTCCCCTATTTCACTGTTTGACTAATCTGACCACTCTTCACTACGAATCAAATTTATCATTGTACAGAATTCAAAATATGTTCTATTTGATTTCATTTGAAACTAGACTTATTAAGGAGTCTAAGAATATAAATTTTATCTTATAACCATTTTTGTACAAATTATAATGATTTTCTAAAAACAGAACAGGGGATTTCAGAGTCATTTTGACACTGTCTCACACAACTTTAAATATCTCTTTATAGAAAATTTGTTTGCTTCCACGGTCTCTTTTATAAGAAACTAGACTAATTAAGCTTTGATTACATATTTTATTCAGCCTATAATTCCACACCAACAATTGATAGTGATTTTCTAAATTCACGTTACTGCTGCTGTCCTAAGCAAATTATTACAATTTGCTCTTAAATTTCCAAGTCCAAACACTTATGAACTTACCATTTGAGTTTAAGACATATCATGGCCACATCATATCTTATTAAATCGATTCATTATTTCCTATTATGATTGAATTTACTCGGAAGTTGTCGAATGATTACGACGGCTCTTCGATCACTTTTTCCTTTCCCTTATCAAACTTTGATCCTCTAGGCTCGTGAGCTAAATCAAACAAATTTACTTCTCAATCAAACACATACATACGGCAACCAGATACATTTCAAAAACCAATTCATTCGTATCATTTGTCCATATATTAGCTTTTAGCATTTTTGGTCATTAGAGCGACCTATTTAACTTTCAAGCATTCATTTCTAATTTTAATTAAACAATGCCGAATGCCATTAACTACTAATGCCACACACACACATATGCATAAAATTCATCCATACATAACCTATAGCTCATTCGGTCATTCATCTCTCAAACCTATCAAAGCTTCATATCAAACTTCCCTGGCCGAATACACATATAGGCACATAATGCACATTTAGCATTTTTATTTACTTTATGATACATTCGGCCTTGGCATAATTTCATTAAAAATCCCTATTAGCCACTTCACCAATCAATTATATCATCTACTTAATATTTCATAACTTATCATGCTAGCTGAATATTATTTATTCAAGTTCATCATCTTCATATTCGGCATTAGCATCAATTATAATAGCCAATTCTTCCCACTTTGAATCTATGCATCCATTTAATCATAGTTTGTTCAAGCACTCATACAACAAGATTCATCCAATTTAACAAGAAACAAAAACTTTATTCCTCCATAGCTACAATGGCCGAAAGATCTAGACATCTCAATACCGAAATTTCTAACATGGGTTGCCTAAAGAATTTGGTAGGGAGTTCAAATTTATCTAACATTTCAAGTAACTTAACACATCTATATAGCTAACATGCTAGCAGTATCAAGGCATCAACTAAAATTTTGAAGCCTCTTAGCCGAATCCTAACTCTCCAACAACTCCAATTTCATCCATGAGATAAATAGAAGTAGGCTAACCCTCCAAAGGATGTGTAAACCTCCAAAAGCAACATTGAACATACCTTAATCTCAAGAACCACCTTGGCCGAACTTCCCCTCTTCTTCTTCCTTCAATTCACGGCAATGGAGGAGCAACCTAGCTAATTTTTTGTTTCTCCCCTACTAACCACTATTATTTTATTACCCACGTTCTTTATTTTATTATTTCTAACATAAAACACTAACTTAAAATGTTTATAATATATTTTAACCCATAGCATGGCCAACCACTACTTGTCATAGGTGGAAATTTGACATGCAAACCCATTATTTTCATAACATGCACTAATAGATCCTTATAGATTACCCCATCACATTTCAAAGTGTCACACATAAGTCCTATTAACTAAATTCACATGCAATTGACCAAATCGAAGCTCAAAACTTTCACACACTCATATTCACATATTTTAGACAATAAATATTATACTCAAATACTTCGGTGACTCGTCCCGAAACCACTTTCCGACTAGGGTCACATTAGGGGTGTCACAACTCTTCCCCCCTTTAGGGATTTTCGTCCCCGAAAATTTCTACCGATGCCTAGTTTAGGATAACGTCCTCTTATTGAATTATATCCATATAAATATTAGCTCATCGATAGCAATTGTAATTCATTACTGATTTCGGATCGATCTATATAATCATTTTCTTATCTTAAAACAATTACATAAACATTTCTACAAGTATGCACATATATCTCATTTTCTTGATTTCATAAGCAATAATCACTTAATTTAATTCACAAATGCATTTCAAACACATATTAAGCACATATTAACATGTATAATTCATACTATCAACCCACATATTTGTAACCCACATTTTCATTCATGTATAAGCTGTAACCTGACCGAAAGTACACATATACTCAAACACCCCAATAAACATCCTTTATAACTCCATCATATCTCACTATTCAACTTAACCTATTTCCAATAGAAAATCAACTTCCACATACCTGAACATTGAATTCATTTAGCACATTCAATCACCGTTAACGATACCCGTATACAATCGATTTGGCATAAAGCCTCATATATTATACCGGCATGGGATTTATTTTAGCACATAACCCATATATCCAAAATTATCAGCATTCATCAAAAATTCTTACAGACTTTTAAATGTCGAACTTAATCGAAATAATTTCTTGAACATGATTAACAAAAATAGGGGTCATTTAGCAATAGCACATATGACTTCATATACCAAGCATTCCATAAACTAAATCTGTAACACATTTATATCATGAATTCATTTCTTAACAACATATCCACCATCTTAAATCAATGCCTTCGTTCCATACGAGGTCTTACATGAATCTTGTTTTACTCACTTAATGTCTACTGACCGATCTCGCACACATAGTGCTCGGTTGAAGAACTCGCACTCTCAGTGCCTCTAATCATTTGCACATATAGTGCCCCTATTCATTTGTTGTTACACGTTGAAATGACTTAACCAAGTCTATAAACATCATGTATGTACACTTTTAAACATATCCTTTCATTTAAATTTGAATTCGTATAGTAATGAACACTTAAACTTTGCTCAAATTACCAGCACGAAGCCTACTAGGCACGGAGGCCCGAATGCACATCACCAGCATGATTGCTCTTCGGGACCTAGCCCGGATATAACACCAGCACGAATGCTCTTCGGGACTTAGCCCGGATATAACACCAGCACGAATGCTCTTCGGGACTTAGCCCGGATATAACACCAGCACGAATGCTCTTCGGGACTTAGCCCGGATATAACATCAGCACGAATGCTCTTCGGGACTTAGCCCAGACATAACATCAGCACGAATGCTCTTTAGGAATTAGCCCGGACATAACACCAGCACGAATGCTCTTCGGGACTTAGCCCGGCTATATAACTCTCAATTCTCATGTACATATACATATATAACAATACACATTAGTATATCATTTACATTACTTGAATACAAACACAACATGCTTATCGACCATTCAACTTTCAGTTCCATAGCCACATACAAAGATCACATTTATAGTCGTAACACTCTTTCAAAATTGCATCACTTATACCCTTATAATTCAATCCAAATTAAAATTCAAATACGAGTACATGATACGTACCTGATCAACTTAATGATTTAAGCATATCCAAGTGAAGTTATATCGCAAATTCTCATAGTCAGAAGCTTGCTACAGCTCGATCGGGATGAAAATTCATTACAATACAACAAACACATTTTAATAGTCAAAAATCATCACACTATCACTTTATCACTTTATGGCATGTATAAATAGACTCACGCGTGCTACGTTAGTCCTAGAATCGACTAAACCGTAGCTCTGATACCAATAAAATGTAACACTCCTATCCCGTATCCGTCGCCGGAATAGGTAAAGGGGTATTACCAGACTTGAAACTCATATCCGAACAGTAAAAATTTTGAATATATATTTTTTCTTTTTTTTTAGAGAACGTTCCTTTAGGTAAATACTAAAGACAGTCAGGGATACAATTTAACTGCTATAAGTACACATTCAAAAGATGCCATTTTCGCATGGCTTATATACATTAACCAAAATATTCTTCGGCCACTGGTCTATTCTTTACATGCCATAAAATATTTCAAAACATAACAGTAACAAGCAGTGGATAGTGATTGTGTGACTAGTTGCTGACGATCCCCGAGCCTGTAGCTTCCAAATGAGATCTATAAAACAGAGGAAACAAAGTAAACGGAGTAAGCATTACAATGCTTAGCAAGTTTTAAGCAGTGTCAACAGATAACAATCAGATTATAACATAGTTGTTCGTATTTTTATTTCACTCTTCCTTCGGGCATACCATCCCTTTACCGAATATGCCCATCTCATCATATATAATAGGCAGATAAATTCTCACTTGATAGTGATCTCTTATAAACATAGGTATATTTCATATTTTCACCTAACTTTCCACATTGACCAAGCGCACAATAATCATAGAACAGTCTTATTGGTTTACTCACATATGCATCACATAACGACCTTGTTATTTAGTCCAAATCAAGCTTAAATATAATCTCAAAATACATACCTGACCAGCTTAACGCATTGAACGTATTTATTACGAATTATTACTGTGAAGTCGTATAATCTTATGCTTTACTCGAACCTTTAGTGAAACCTTTAGCTCGAATAGTCCCCACACGTAGTTATCGGGTCTTACCCGGACAAAATCTCCACACGTAGTCATCGGGTCTTACCCGGACATAATCTCCACACGTAGTCATCAGGTCTTACCCGGAATATATTTCCAAGTTTCATGTACATTTAATCACATGTTACAACATTCACATCGACTGTCATATTTGTAATTCGTTTGCCTCATCAAATATCTAATAATACACACCTTTCACATTTGGTCATTCGAACACCATATACACACATCTCCTACATATTTCACACAAGCCATTCGGCTTTACCACATATACATATCTCATACATATTTCACACTAGCCATTAGGCTTTACCACATATACATATCCCATTCATATTTCACACTAGCCATTCGGCTTTACCACATATACATATCTCATACATATTTCACATTAGCCATTCGGCTTTACCACATATACATATCTCATACATATTTCACATTAGCCATTCGGCTTTACCACATATACATATCTCATACATATTTCACATTAGCCATTCGGCTTTACCACATATACATATCTCATACATATTTCACACTAGCCATTCGGCTTTACCACATATACATATCTCATATATATTTCACACTAGCCATTCGGCTTTACCACATATACATATCTCATACATATTTCACATTAGCCATTCGGCTTTACCACATATACATATCTCTTATATATTTCACATTAGCCGTTCGGCTTTACCACATATACATATCTCTTATATATTTATCTTGTACATCAATTTCAGCAATAGCTTATAAGCAACTCAAATAGTTTCATCAATGTTTACAACAAATTCACATATTCACTACAAGCTATTTTCCTGAGCAATAGTCACTAAATTATTTATAACTGGAGCTGCAAAACTCAAAATCAATTGCCGTTAATTTTCCCTGAATGTAGACTCAGATATCTTCCATCATAAAATTTTCAGAATTTTAGGTTTGGCCAATCAATACCAGATTTTTCATAAAGTTTCCCCTGTTTCACTGTTTGACTAATCTGACCACTCTTCACTACGAATCAAATTTCTCATTTTATAGAATTCAAAATATGTTCTATTTGATTTCATTTGAAACTAGACTCATTAAGGAGTCTAAGCATATAAATTTTATCTTATAACCATTTTTGTACAAATTATAATGATTTTCTAAAAACAGAACAGGGGATTTCGGAGTCATTTTAACATTGTCTCACACAACTTTAAATATCTCTTTATAGAAAATTTCTTTGCTTCCACGGTCTCTTTTATAAGAATCTAGACTAATTAAGATTTGATTACATATTTTATTCAGCCTATAATTCCACACCAACAATTTATAGTGATTTTCTAAAATCACGTTACTGCTGTTGTCCTAAGCAAATTATTACAATTTGCTCTTTAATTTCCAAGTCCAAACATTTATGAACTTACCATTTGAGTTTAAGACATATCATGGCCACATCATATCTTATTAAATCGACTCATTATGTCCTATTATGATTGAATTTACTCAACGTTTAATCACTTAAAACTTACCTCGGAAGTTGTCGAATGATTACGACGGCTCTTCGATCACTTTTTCCTTTCCCTTATCAAACTTTGATCCTCTAGGCTCGTGAGCTAAATCAAACAAATTTACTTCTCAATCAAACACATACATACGGCAACCAGATACATTTCAAAAACCAATTCATTCGTATCATTTGTCCATATATTAGCTTTTAGCATTTTTGGTCATTAGAGCGACCTATTTAACTTTCAAGCATTCATTTCTAATTTTAATTAAACAATGCCGAATGCCATTAACTACTAATGCCACACACACACATATGCATAAAATTCATCCATACATAACCTATAGCTCATTCGGTCATTCATCTCTCAAACCTATCAAAGCTTCATATCAAACTTCCCTGGCCGAATACACATATAGGCACATAATGCACATTTAGCATTTTTATTTACTTCATGATACATTCGGCCTTGGCATAATTTCATTAAAAATCCCTATTAGCCACTTCACCAATCAATTATATCATCTACTTAATATTTCATAACTTATCATGCTAGCTGAATATTATTTATTCAAGTTCATCATCTTCATATTCGGCATTAGCATCAATTATAATAGCCAATTCTTCCCACTTTGAATCTATGCATCCATTTAATCATAGTTTGTTCAAGCACTCATACAACAAGATTCATCCAATTTAACAAGAAACAAAAACTTTATTCCTCCATAGCTACAATGGCCGAAAGATCTAGACATCTCAATACCGAAATTTCTAACATGGGTTGCCTAAAGAATTTGGTAGGGAGTTCAAATTTATCTAACATTTCAAGTAACTTAACACATCCATATAGCTAACATGCTAGTAGTATCAAGGCATCAACTAAAATTTTGAAGCCTCTTAGCCGAATCCTAACTCTCCAACAACTCCAATTTCATCAATGAGATAAATAGAAGTAGGCTAACCCTCCAAAGGATGTGTAAACCTCCAAAAGCAACATTGAACATACCTTAATCTCAAGAACCACCTTGGCCGAACTTCCCCTCTTCTTCTTCATTCAATTCACGGCAATAGAGGAGCAACCTAGCTAATTTTTTGTTTCTCCCCTACTAACCACTATTATTTTATTACCCATGTTCTTTATTTTATTATTTCTAACATAAAACACTAACATAAAATGTTTATAATACATTTTAACCCATAGCATGGTTGGCCACTACTTGTCATAGGTGGAAATTTGACATGCAAACCCATTATTTTCATAACATGCACTAATAGATCCTTATAGATTACCCCATCACATTTCAAAGTGTCACACATAAGTCCTATTAACTAAATTCACATGCAATTGACCAAATCGAAGCTCAAAACTTTCACACACACATATTCACATATTTTAGACAATAAATATTATACTCAAATACTTCGGTGACTCGGTTTAGCAGTCCCGAAACCACTTTTCGACTAGGGTCACATTAGGGGTGTCACATTTCCAATGCATGTTATGGGCCTCGTAGGTTCATTTTAGGGATGATATGAATATATGTGAAAAGTTTTAAATTTGGATGGAAATTTACATCTTAGTTTTGTATTATTGCTTGCGATAAGTTCGATAATTCCTCGTACCCTGGTCTAGCGTCGAATACAGGTAAGGGGTGTTACATTTAGTGGTATCAGAGCTACTGTTTAGTCGATCCTCGGACTAACGTAGCATGTGTAAGAGTCTAGCTATACATGCCATAAATGAACTGTAATAGTGTAATGACTCCTGACAATTTTAAATTGTGTTTTCATATAGTAAATATATCCCATTTGAGCTGATGCTGATGACGTTGAAAGTAATGAGTTGGTTCCCACTCAAGGGGCAGCGCTGTCTGATAGTAGACCTCCAACAGTTGGTCAAGGAGAAGGGGCTAGGGAAGCTTTTCTCCACATGATGAACGAGTGGTATACGGAGTTTGTTCGAACAAATCTGAATGCCCAACCTCCACCACCCACCTATTCCTTCACCAGTTCTCGTAGCTTTACAAGATATGGAATTTGTAAGAATGAACAAGCCTCCGGTTGATAAGACCCGAAAACATGGAGCCGAAGATTTTTGAGTTAATTTGGATGATGATCCCGAGGGAGCCGAGTTTTGGCTTGAAAACTCCATCAGGGTATTTGATAAGCTGTCTTGCACACCAGATGTGTGATAGCCCTAATTTGACCCTAGTCGGAATATGGTTTCGGGACCACAAAATTGAGTCATAAAATTTATTTAAAATTTATTTGCATAACTTCTATGTGTGATAGTGCATGTGTGAAAATTTGATGTTTTAATTTAGTTTTACGAATGGGAATTTTACTTGAAAGGACTTAGTTGAGAAACCATAAAAATGTGATAGGTAAAAGTTGAAGTGGCCAAATTGTATATGGATAGCATGATTATAGTGGACGGTAATGATGATGAAAAATTTGGCATTTTTTGTATTTTATATTAATGAAATAATATTAAATAGTTTTATATTAGAAAACCATGAATTAATAATAGAAAAAGGGTGATAAAAACAAAGTTTCTCATTTTTGTCTCCCCT